>NC_056734.1:298833415-298918415 GCF_019279795.1 Protopterus annectens | reverse complement strand
TAAAGCCACATCCTTCTTCCATTCATCCTCCCGGTATTCAGGCCATGGAACCACAAACCATTCTCCATTGAAATATGCTCCCCTTCCCTGTCCTTCTATAGAGTCTGTAAAAAACTGCAAATCCTCCTGCTTAACCCAATCCCTCTCCCAAAAGGAAATGCCATTAAAACTGTCAAAGAATGCTGCCCAGAGATTCAAATACGCTTGCACCAGTTTTCTAACTCTTACTCAGTAGTGTTTTGTTTTCCTACCCTTTATCAGAAATGCCACTCACCTGCAAAACATTCTGCCTGGGCTAATTGCTAACAAGCAAAGTTCAAAAGACCCAATAGTTTCATGACGTCCTGAACCCACACCTTCTCTTTGGCTGTAAACTAACTGATCTTACTATTCAAATACTATTTTTTTCTTCACAAAGACAAAAATGTTCTTAACCTGCATCGATTGTTAGTCCCAAAACATAAAGCATTGGCTGGGCCCTCCAGCTTCTACCTTGCAAGTGGAACTCTCAACTCCTGGCACATGTCCAGAAAAAAACTGCCTTCCTTCTATTGCTCCCTCAAAACTTTCATATACCAACAGGAAATCATCCAAATAATAAAGAGCCCTCTGACTACCTATCCTCTGTTGCCATATCCAGTAAAGAGCAGAACTAAACTTCTCAAATATGGCTCAAACCACAGTGCAACCCATGGGCATAGCCTTATGAAAATAAAAAAATATCAACCACCATTCCAAATCATGGCCATTGGTACTCTCACACTGGCAGCAAACAAAATGCTCACTCAATATTAACCTTCATTACCCAAGGGTTTAAAAAGTATGCTGAGAATAAAAATAGATTAGTACAGTAACAAGTAACTACTAAGAAAAACAAAAAACTGCCGAAGCTAACACAGCTGAAGGTAAAACAATAAACTTTAATGCACACAAAAGAGAGTAAGCGCTTTCATGGTGTGCTCTCACTGCTTCATCAGACTGTTCTAAACTAGTAACAAATGCAGTTAAATACCGTAAATTAATTAGTCAATTAAAGCAGTGATAAAAGCATCAATTATCTAAGAGAAAAATGTCACAACAAGAAAGCAGGCAAATGAAACATATAAAAAAGATACAAAAATATATATAAAAAATATGTATAGAAAACAATCCTATACTCAGTGCTTGAGAGGTCTAACTTTAAAAAAAGGCTGAAGAGAGACAACTTCATTAAGAGACAGAATCCATTTTTGCTCTGCAGATTCTGTGCGATTCATAAGATCTCCCCCTCTTAAAATTTCAGGAATGATCTCTAGCACAAGGAATTTAAAATCATGTTCCTGTCCATGGCACATAATATGCTTAGCAAGGACATTGGTGTCTTTCTTGTTTCTAATGTATCTCTGATGTTCCAGAGTGTTTGACTCTCTGATGTTCCAGCACCCTGTCTTTGAGTTGTCTGTTACTCATGCCTACATAAAAAGCATGGCAGAAAGTGCAGTAACTAAAATAAACAATGTTCTTAGTCCTGCAAATTCCTTGTGCTAGAGATCATTCATGATCATACATACCTGACCTGCAAGTACTGTTTGCAAATAAAATCATTGACAGACTCACTGTATGGGAAGGATAAATGATAAATCATTGTGTACTCCCCCTGTGACTTCTTAGGAACCAACCTCAAATGAGACACCTTAAATCTAACAAAAGAAGGGTAAGAGAATGGGCCCAATAACCTATCTGCCCACAATTCATTCTGAATAATACCCTGCAAAATCTCTACTTTCCTTGAATAGAATGCAAATGTTTACAAACCACACCATACCCATGCACCCCTGATTTGATGGAAAACCCTGTTAAAAAAAAAACATACCAACTCATAAGTAGCTTTCAAATCTGGAAAGCTTGCCATCGCCTGCCACAATGCTTGTACCTTAACAGGTGAATGAGAGAGCTGGCTTGCTTCTCTGCCATGAAAGAAGATTTCACCTCTCTGCCCTTAGAAAAACACCCCATCCTCCAATGCCATACTGACTTTATAATGGAAGGAGACCACACTTATTTGGGACTGAAGCAAACTACCCCAGCTCCCTTTCTCGATGACAACACTGTGAAGCCAAATGCCCCCCCAACACACACATACATACACACACACACATACACACACACACAAATTGAACAAGTGTGTGAAAATCTGCATGCTGGCCAGGTGTACCTCCCTGAATTAAATGTCTAACACTTACTGACTGTCACTCCAACACTATTTATTCTAGGCAGGCCATTCATGCTATCCAACACAGTAGCCCATAGTAGCCAGTCAAATATTCAGATGGCATGCATCTCATTTCAACAACTGATCCATCACTTTCATTTAATGGAAATGATGATCAGCCCATAACCATACATTTCCAGTCCACCATATCTGTGCCTCCTGGATTATCAAAAAATAACAGTTGTAGAGCCTGGGAACTATCTTTCTTTAAGCAAACTGCCATGTAGTAGACAAAACCCAAAATGCAAATCTCCCAAGTCCTTGCTCTACCTTCCAGCCCTATTCCACCCCAAAACCACTAGAGCAGCCAACAAATTCTCATTACCTGCTGAGTATGCTTCAACAAGGCACTGTACTCCATCCATATCAGTCAGCTCAAATAAGTCAACATACTCACCTTTCCATATCTTCTCATTTACTGAAGGAGGAATGTGTGGGGTAAGAAAAACTCCCCCTTCACCCCTTGACAACGTTTGAGTAGCCAACCAACCTCCTGGGTTACTTCCAAAATCAGAACTCACCTCATGCTGAAGTGGACCCCCTTGTTCCATCACCAGACATAAACTCCCTGTCAACATGGTCCCCTGCAGTCTCCGGACCAGAGATATTACTATGCGCCTGCTCGCCCCATCCACATGACTTACTCTGATCCCCATGATTCCCATCAACTAATTTATGCAGCACCTCACCTAAATCTGCCAAAATGGCATCCTCAACACCAGCAGCAACTGACCCAACAGTAGCCTTACCCATTCTTGCCATATTTTCATTACATGCACTTGATTTGTTTTCTTGGTAGCAGCACCTTCATTGACAGAGCCAACCGCTAACCTTCTGCCATGTGTCACTTTGGTGCTAGATGTACACCTCACTGGCTGCGCTCATCTCTTGCCTCTGGATCCACTGGAAACTTCAAGTGCAGATGTATCCTCTACAGCCAACTCCTTGAGCAATTCCTCCATCTGAGCCACAATAGCTGCAAGCATGTTTGCTATCTGTAACAGAGAAAAACATGAGTCCGAAAAGAGAGAAAAATAAAATCCCCTCCACAATGCCCAATTTACAAAATGCAATTGGTCATACTACTAAGTGCAGCAGCTGTTTAAACACATGCAACATGCCACACACCAGCACCCTTGTGCTCCTAAACATATCCAATTCCCACGCCTTGCATGGTCTTCATACCCATTCGCCAACTTTCCTAACCTGGGTGATGAAACAGATGGTGTACTCTCAACACCTGCCTTTCCTCACCTTCCATATATAGATGGTAACCTTAATGTGTATACATGAAATCAAAATCTGTACCATTTGTCTGCAAGGTAAGCACCTTAACATTTATGCTAACCCCCAACCCATTAATGTGAACACTTATGTGGGCCCAGTATTAATCGACGTGTCATTTGCCTTCCACATGCATGCACAGCAGGTCAAACAAGTGAGTAAAATGCTATTCTAGCTGTCCTAGCCATTTGTTTTAAACCCAACCCATTCTCTGTTGAAGGTGAAAATCAACTCTGTTTTGCATTTGTGAGGTAAATGCCTTAACTATTCTGCCAACCCCAGCCACTAATGCCAATTGACAACTAGCAACACTGAGACTACCACACTGGGGTTGAAACAGTCCACTCAATGCTCCACAGCACCAATCAAACCCTTTCCATTACCAGCCATTAGCTTCCTCAACACACCACTAAGACATATGCTGAATGGAAAGGCAACACTGAGGTCACCCTGTGTAACATGTGCTCACTACCAAAATTAATTCAAACACTAAAGTTACTTTGCACACATCCCTTGCTTAAATATTACTGTGATAATGTGAGTAGTGCCAGCTGTGCCAGAGGCAGTAGGGCAGTGCATGTGTAACATATGCCAGCATAGCTAGCTGGAGTTTTGTAAATAATTATATGTCATTTGAATATCAAACTGATTTTTACAGATGCTTGTGTTAAACATGTATTTGTAAAGCTGATTGTGTTAAAATGTATCAACAGTGGGTCTTGCTAGAGAAAAAAGAAATATACATGTATGTCATTCTGTATTGTTGTAACTGATGAAATGTATATATTTTAACAGAGGATGCTAGAAGTGAAGGGGATAAGCTCAGCTCAGCTAACCTTAAGAAAAATATCCTGCAATTAAAATACATGGTTTAGACTATAAAGATTTTATCTCACAGGTCTGAATGGTCCCAGAAAATAGCTTGTTAGTTTCTGTAGGAAGGGTGGAAGTGTTAGAATTATTGTACAGTTTCCAGATGTTGCAATTAACCTTAGTTAAAGTTCTATGTGTATATTGTGATACATCAATGCCAGGTTCTGATTCAGTTTCTAGTGAGAGGGTAGTGTGGGAACCACAGAGTCAGGTGGCTGGATGTGATGTCATTCTGTAGCCAGCACTGAAACTGTATTTGACTACTACAGAAAGATGTGAGATGTGCACTCTATTTTTGGACCTGACAAGGCACTCATCCACTTTGATCCTGCCTTGCTTTAGTAAGTAACTAGGGAACAGTAATTCTTCAGTCAATTAGAAAAATATACTAAGATTAGCTAAATATATATTTTTTCTGTATCTGTCTGAGTCTTTCCATCTGTTTTTTTATAGTTCTTGTGATTGAAACTCTGATTTTATTGTAAACAGATATTCAGTATTTTCATTTGTGTATTATTAAATATATCTAAACCTTTCTTTAATGCTGGCCTTTTAGAAAATATTTAACCTTTGAGAGTACCTGAATTTATTTAGTGGCACTGTGGCTCCACATTCTTGAAAATCTTGCTGCTTGCTTAAACACTACCATTTGTATAAGCATTAATTTTACTAAGTGTAATTTGGTAAGAGCCTTAAAGTAGCTGGCTTTGGGTGCTCTGGTAGCAGTAAATCTACCTTATATTCTGGGTGGAGGTGGCAGAGAGAGTAAGCTGTGACAGCCTTTCCCAAGGGGTGTGTGTGTGTGTGTGTGTGTGTGTGTGTGTGTGTGTGTGTGTGTGTGTGTGTGTGTGTGTGTGTGTGTGAAAATCAAATCTCAAAGAAAGTGTGACAGCTACTTTGAACAGGGACACTGAGAGCACTGATTTCATAGAGAGGGTGATGTAGAACATGGCTTGGAACATCTGGCTAAGAACTCAGCATTATAGTGGTCAGTGGGGAGTCTCATTTGAAGCCTGGAGAGAAAGCCAGCCCCAGGACTGGAGTGTGCATTCCCTGTGTGCTCTTAAAAGAAACTGTACTTCATGTAGAGAGCTGCATCTGAAAATACTGTGTGTTTATTTTCCCACCATGAATATTCGTCACTGGTGTCAGTGTGAGGATTGAAGCACCTTGACCACTGGCCCAAGGGTAGGACAACACAATTACATTCAGTTTGGAATCATAGTTTCATAAGTAAATTTTAGGCTAGCTGCCTTTGCAGGACATTTTAAGCCTAATTATTTTTCTTTAGTTGAGCATCACTCATTGCACTTTATGACCATGAGATAAACATCTTAACCACCCAGCAAATGTACATTAAACCCAAACCCCCACAGAGGTGCTCCAAAGGGAATACCCTACTTAACTTCACATCATTCCTTCAGAGATGCTGGCTGACAAAACTAACTGCATCAAAATTTAAGCAGCCCTGCCTAATCTGTGCTACATTAACCGTGGCAGAAAAGTAACCTATGCATATCAACTCACTTTTAACTTCACTTCATCATGAAAAAGGGTAGCACAGAGATAATCCATCACTCCCTGCCCCCACTGGAGCCCTGAAAAACCATGCAATAGCCACCAATGCTCCCAGCACCAAAAAGGGCAAACCTAAAGCAAAACTTCCACAAACGAGCAAACCCACCAACTCCAACAACAGCAGTTACCTCAGAGTTGCCCAACAGCATGAAAGCCTCTGTGCCACTAACACAAAAAGCAGGTATTTCATTTTAACACCCTAACCATATACTGACTATAAAACTACAACCAAATGCCATCCAATAACAAGCCACCTTGTCACAGTAATTTAACAAAACAACAATCCCTATAAAAAACAACAATGACTGATAGAGGAGCAAAAAAAGAAAAAGCTTCCACTATGCTTTGACAACATTTCTGCAGCATCCACAACCAAATAATTCTATCCCTACCTGCACCCAGCTAGCTACTACCAGTCATCTTGGACATAAACTTGCAGCAGCAAGCCCACACCAAAATCCGAATCTTCTAACTACCAATCAGTGCACAAAAAACAAATGCTCCTCTCTACCCATTACCTCACGTCCTCCCTAACAAAACCTTCCTCTCTAACAGTTATCCCATGCAGTCCCCTTGCCCATACCTACCCTCCTTCTGCTTACCCAATATCCCACCTTCCAGCCATTCAAAACTCACCCCCCCTCCACCCTATGTCAGGGTCTATGGACAAATTAGTCTGTGCCCAAACTGCATTTATTGTTGTAAAGAAACGACTATTGTGAAACATTTTGCTCTGCATTCTGTAAGTGTTTAGTAATTTTTTTTTTATAGGATCTAGCTGTATTGGGAGGTTAGAGCAGCCCACAAATGAAGTTAAAAAAATATTATATTTTATTGACAAACAGGTGAAGACAGAAGGGGCTGTCAGAGCTAGTGCATCTAAAATGTTCTAAACATGAAACCCATGTGTTTTTCTAATAAGCTGTTCTGCCTTTTTTCCCAAAAAGATTAAATTATGAGGTAAGTCACAACCTGAAGCAAAAGTTGCTTTACTGAAGGTTCCAGATTTATGTTGTTTATAATTATTTGTTTTTAACAATGAATAGAAGTTTTTCATAGTGTTGCATAAATTCTGTGGACAGAAATATGTTAAGTTAAAAAGTCATATCCTTTTACAGCCGATATGTTGTTTTTTCTCTTTTGATTTCAAAATATTTGATGAAGTATTAAAAGCATATCTTAATTTAAATGTTTTGCCTTTGAGGATGAATGATCATCTAATTGGAAAACAGGAAACATGGTTTACAGTAAAATCAATCAAAGGAAAAAAAGTTTCTTATGTAAATAGTACTGGGTAATACAGATATAGGTTCATAGGTTCATAGGTTCATAGGTTCATACTAGGCTATCTGCCCAAGGGCATTTATAAGCCTAGCCCATAGTTATGTGGCTTTCGCCACCCCTTTATTGTCTGTCTGTAGTACCAAAATCAAAATGTTTCATTCTTGGCTTTAAATACATCAAAGCTAAGTTCTTCACTGTCTTTTTTGTAATAGTTATTCAATAATCTGAACATAACTAAAGATGTAACACCATTCAGTGGAAAAAAAATGTTCTGCATCTCAATGTGTTCATAGGCTCATAGGTACATAGGTTGGTACTAGGCTATTGGCCCTAGGACATATACAAGCCTAGCCACAACATTTTCCTGGATATTTCTTCCCACAATATTTACTTCCCCGGATCCCTGTCTAGCAGGGTGACTGACATGATCCCTGGGGTGAATTTCCTATCTCCCATGCAATCTTCAAGGTTCTTTTTGAAGAGGTCCAAGGAGCTGCTCTGCTTGACATGTATGGGCGGTCTATTCCAGAGTATGGGGAGTCACTGGGTCAGGAACCTATTCCTTCAGCAGGTTTTGTTCATGTGATGACAAGGTTTAAATCCCTGGAGCATGTGGCTCTGAGAGATTGGGATTTCTTTCCCTGGGAGGGTGGCTTAATGGCTAAGGTGTTTGCCTTACAAACACAAGGTGCAGGGTTTGAGTCTCACAAGGGATAACTGGCTAGGCTTAAAATGGCTCGCAATGGCAGTTAGCTTAGTACTAAACTATGAACCTATTAAGTGGAGCATGTGCAACAGCTCAGGGTTTGACATGGCCTTGTATGTTAAGCAGAGATCACCTCTGAGTAGACGATATGCCACAGAGTATAGCTGGAGGTTTTTTTATACGGTCAGCATAGGGCATCTGCTTTAGGTCTGTGATTCTTTTAGTGAGGTATTTCTGTGGCCTTTCCAGCTGTTGCAGATGTCTTGTGAGGTACATACCAAATGGGGTGTTGTACTCTATAATGGGTCTAATGAGGGATGAGTACAGTGGGACAATGACCTCCTTTTTTCTGGATGAAATGCCCTTAGTGATGAGGTGTGCCACACAGAAGGATTTCCTGACTGTTGTGGTGATGTGGTTATTGAAGGTGAGACCGATGTCCACCTGTGTCCCTAAGTCTCTCATAACATCACACTTTCGGTGTTTAGTATACTGCCACCTATGTGGTAATTCATGGGTACATGGTTTTTCCCAAAGTGGATAACTATGCATTTCTTGGCATTAAGTTTGAACCCATGGCTCTGGCACCAAACATCGGTTTCTGTAAGGCTCTTTTGTAGAATCTCCACATCATTTGGGGAATTAGTAATGGCTTCCAGTTTGCAGTCATCTGCGAACTTTGTTAGCCAGAGTCCCTTAGTTTCTCTGTCTTGTACACTTTGAGTGGTGTGATAAGCTTTAGCCACAACTTCCCCTGAACCTGATATAACACATATCACTGAATGAATACATTTCATAGATAGCAGCATTTTCAAATAATTCTGCTAGGTTCCATTTTGAGTAGTGTAATAAATATCGAATCCATTTGATATGATATTCTTTTTTGTTGCTGTTGTTCATTTGTTTTAGAAAAAAACATATATAATATTTACAATAAGCAGTATATAAATCAAGTTGAGCGGCAGCAGTGGTGCAGTGGTTAGCATTGCCGCCTCACAGCAAGAGGCTCTACAGTTCAATCCTTGGCTGGGGTGCCTTCTGTGCCGAGTCTGCATGTCCTCCCTGTGGTTGCGTGGGTTTTCTCCAGGTGCTCCGGTTTCCTTCCACATCCCAATGACATGCTGTAGGTGGATTGGGCACTCTAAATTGACCCTAGGTGTGAGTGCGTGCATGGAAGGTTGGACACCAGGCTGTATCCTCGACATCGTAAAACTCCACTGCCAATCATGAGTGGACAGATGATCTGCTGTGGCAACCCTAACCAGTAGAAGCAGAAATAAGTATATAAATCAAGTCATTTACTGTAGTTGCAGTGAAAATATGGTCTAAATTGTAAAGACTTTATTTGACGGTCAGCTTACTAACCACTTTAGTTACATAGAATCGTTAACGATGATTTGGATAACGCATAGGTTGGTGGATCCTTTTCATCATTGTCCTGAGACAGTGATAATCACAGGTATTACAAAATAAAAAAAATAGTAATTGATATTCATAAACTATTTACATTACTTTTGTGCATATTAGAATGTTAGGCACATTTACAGTATAATATACATTTTATGACTTTATATCATTTTCAGAATAATGAAGGTAAAGTACTATTTATAGAAATTCTTCAT
This sequence comes from Protopterus annectens, assembly GCF_019279795.1. Classification (NCBI taxonomy): domain Eukaryota; kingdom Metazoa; phylum Chordata; order Ceratodontiformes; family Protopteridae; genus Protopterus; species Protopterus annectens. Next base: position 298,908,817 of record NC_056734.1, on the reverse strand, counting down.
ATGGCTCATTGTTACAGCAGCTTAAACTATATAGGTTATATCCTGTTAAGGATGTAACAGTCCACCGGCTTCCAAAGATTAAGAGCACCTTACATATGCAAAAACTGCTAGGTCAAGCTGGGCTGACCAAAACATAGGTTTGGTCACAAAGCCCTTTGGTGCTTTCCTGCCACTGAAGAGAGCACTCCCCTGCAGGGTTTTCAGCTATTCCATTGCTGGGTGAATAAGTTCCCTTTGGAATGGAAAAGCCTTCCAGTTTTCTTTTTATGAAAGCAATGGACTGTTTTTCTGCAAAATATTATTCTTAACGCTGGAGAGAAATGTTTTTAAAGATTGCTGTGTGCCTTTTAGTTACATATAAATGGGTACGCCACTTTTACTTTTTCAGGAGAAAAGTTGTTAAAACCTATTTTAAACTATGATTTCTTCAGGGAAAGTTTATTTTACTTTTAGGTTCTGTGGTATGGGTTGAAGTTCTTTTTACTGTATTGTTTTAGAAAAAAAAATACTATACAACTTACCTATTTCCTGTCTATTGCAGCTAGGACTACCTGGGAAAATGAAACCTTTTTCAGCTTAATCATGGACCATCCTACTAGTTTCTTGGTTCTTTCTTCTTCCAGCCACATAAAGAAGAAGTGCCTCAAACAAAGGTTGGTGATGCTGCTTTGGCCAGAGCTGAGTCCTCAGACTACTCATCTTATTGGGTCCTATTGGTGTAGTCCTTAGAGCTGCCAGGGACGGTGGGTTAGATGTATCCTCTGCGGCTGTTGGAGTGGCCTTGGTGGGCAAGAGAGAACCACTCTTGTCACTCCTAGCACTCTTTGGAGAATGCTACTGTGTCTATATAGAAAATTGTGCCCATCCATAGTGATGTCTTTGTTGACAAAAGTGAGCCTCTTTCTACAGAAATATTTGTCAAAAAGAAGCTACAAATATGTATTGTCTTATCTTGATTTCTCTGAATAATAGTTATATTTTGGGGTATAGCTCAGGGGTAAATACAAGGTATTGACCCTACCTTTATGGCAATTCCTGGTATATGAAAATAAAAGATTAATACTTTCTTGAATATATTTAATATATTGAACATGTAAATGATTTTGAAGGGACAGCTTGTTTTTTGTCTCCAAAGATTTCTGATTCTGATGACAGTGTGGCTTTGGCTAGCTCCTTTGAAGGATTCCCTTTCTCTGTATCTCTTTCCAGAATTAAATAGATTTTTCATTGGGAAATTGGTGATGTTTCTCACCCATCTCAAGAAGTATCAGACTCTGTTACAAATGGAATTTCTAGAACATTCTGCTAGTCATCTTGATCTTTCTGCATTGGAAAATGTTTTTAACAGCCTGTAACTTGCTTGACAATCTGCCTGCTGCCACCTAGAAAGCAGATATATAAATCTCTTTAATATTTTAAGCTTTTATACACTCATCCTAGATTTGACTGAGCAGCTATTCCTTTTCAGAAACCAAATAAAGAGTTGGGTAATATTGATCCACCTCCTTTTAACAAGGATGAAAAAATGCTTTTGATAGTTTGGGGAATAGTGTATTCTTCTGCAACACTTATTTTTTGTCTCTTCTCACCTGTCAGGCTCATATGTTTATGTTTATGCTCATCTGTTTTGAAAATATGAGGAATGTTTTGGGCATCTGTTTTCTCTTATGTGGAAAAATCTGCTTTGTTTAATTTGTTTGCTGCTGTGTCTCAAGCAGCTACCCACTGCTTGAAACATGCTTATGATTTTGTGATTCCACTTTTAGGCTGATACCACTGAAACTGTATGATTGATTGAGATGTCAAAAACCTCCAGAACATGTTAGAATTCTTTGTTGGATATAGAACTATTTGTTGTACCATCTACTGCAGATGTCCTTATAAATGTGTGATGAGAGAGGTATATTGATTAATGTGTTCTCTTAGTTTTTCAGCCTTCCTTCTCCCATTTGGCCAATACATTTAATGCTCTCAAAAATTCCTTCTTTTAGAACAAAATAAACAGTCCTGGCAAACTGCTACTAAGTAAGCATTTAAACAGGTATAGCAGGGAGTTTCCAGAAGGTAAAAAAAAACATCCCCAAGAATAAAAGGACAATCTAACAAGTCTGTTTGACTGTTTAGAAGACTTCTCCCTCCCCATCTCTGGCAAGCCCTAAATCCATCAGGGTTACTTTTGGCAGTGGAAGTCTCTCCATCCTTTTTGAGGGATTCCCCCCTCACTAGACTTAATTTTTCTTTTTCCTTCTGTAATGGAGCATATGCTCTCTCAGAGGCTAATAGAAGCTCTCTCTCTCTCCTCTTTTAGAAGAATGGTTTAATTCAAAATTGTTTTGAAGTTGTTATTGTTGTTATTTATATCCTTTTGAGTTTTCTGTTAACTTTGGGTCTGTCCAATGCTCTAAGGGTATACAGAAAGTGTATAGCTCCTGTGGTAGCTTACCGTTCACTACAGATTGCAAAGTTTTCAAGTTTTACTTTAGTTAGATGACTTGCCTTTCTTTGTAGTATGTTTTGCAAAGCAGCAGGAATCTCTCGATTGGTTCAGGGATCTCTTTCACAGACTGAGATTCCAGGAGAATATATAGATGGCTTGTCTGTCTAATTCTCAGAAATGTTTTCTTGGGTTGTTTCCAGAACACCTCAGATCAAAGAGATTTTCTCCCACAGGAAAAAGCAGAGCTGTATCTAGATCATTCCCGAGGTATTCTGTTTAGACTACCGTCTGAGCAAGGGAATTCCTCAGGATTCTGGATTTCATGGCATCTTTGATTTTCCCTGATACCTTTTATAAGACTCCACATGACAACAACCCATTGGTGTTTGTAATTTCTATGGTCCCAACACCTACATTTCTTGACGTTTCAATTTCCAGTTTGGGGATTTGTAAATAGGGAGATTCATGGTTATATATACCATATTTTTCATAATATAGGCCTATCATTCTTCCTCTCAGCTTCAACACAGTCAGTCAATACAAAGCCTCATACTTTGCTTGGGGATAGTTTCTATTGAGATAAAAGTGTAAGGCCTTTGAAAAGAGACAAAAAAAATCATAAAATAAAAGATATGTTGGCACTTATAAATGTTCTTAATTCTATCATTCATTTTTGATACCTAGGACCTTTACAAGTGTTTCTAGACAACACCACAGTTGTGTGGTACATAAACTAGCAAGGGGAAGCAGTTCTTACCCTCATGTGCAAACTACCCATGATTGCCTGGTATATGGATTTTCAGCACACTCTCACTCTACAGGTATATTACATACTGTCAGGACAAAACTGACCCTTGTGAATGAAAATTGTATAGAGGTTTCTTCCATGATTTGATTCATCTGTGGAGAATACCTTAGATGGATTTTTGCCTCCACTCACAATTATTAGCTGGAGAAATTCTGCTCTAGGTCCCCATCCTTGAAGGCCTGTTAAAGAGATGCCTTTTCTTTTCCTTGGACAGGAGGTTTCCTGTATAATTTTCCACCTTTTCCAATAATGCTCAGGGTTATTCTGAAGATTCAGAAGGACTCTGGGTAATCATTATGGTCAATCGTTTCTGGCACAGATAATAGTGGTTCTACCCTCTTTTAGAATGCCCATTGGCAATTAACTCAAGCTCCTCACAGACTGGATCTACAACCTCAAAACCAAGGGTGTTTGATGCATACCAACCATAACAACTTAAACTAATTGCCTGGATGATAGACTCTTTGTACCTTTTAGGTACCTTTTTTATGAGGTCAAGTAGTAGGTATTAAAAAAGGTAACACAACCTGCTAATAGAATATAATATGTTAGTAAATGGAAAAGAACCAGTACCAATTTAAGGCCTATTCAAGACTAGTGTTTCTTTGGCTCTACATTGTGTGAGTTAGTATGTGTGTTACTATGGCTTGTACTTCCCCTTAATTGGGGTTCATTTGTTGGCCATTCAAACATGCCTGGTCTTGGATACCCCATATTTCAATGCAGTCATGTCTGAAAATGGTTTTAAAAGTGGTGTTGCTTGTGAAGACTTATAAAATTCAGGTGATTCCTCAACAGGATCATAATTTGGTGTAACTATAATTAACTATTTCTCCATTTGAACAAACTCATCAGGCTGCATTGGGATTTTTGACATGGAAAACAGTGTTACTAATTGCTCAGACCTTCTTCAATAAAAGAATTTGAGTTGCAAGCTATTGTGGTATGTCACCCTTATCTTATTTTCCACATAGATAGGATTTCCTTAAGAACTAATTATTTACTGATTCTTTAATTGGTATACAAGTTTACCTTTAGCCAGGCTTCCATCTCCCTCTCTTCCTTCCAGAATCTAATAAGACAAATTGGGTACTATCTTGACAGAACAAGATCTAACAGGATGTATGATCCAGTTTCTTGTCTTGAAAAGTTGAAAAAAAGAGCAACTTGTGTCAGTTAAGACAGTTTCCAAATGGTTGACTCATGCTATTATCTTTCATTATACCCACCACAACAAAATTATTCCAGGCAGGGTCAAGGCTCATTCAACTATGACCTTGGTTTCATCTGTGGCTTTTTGGAAAAAGGTTGGATTCTAGATGTAGCAACAACTTAGTCCTTTGTGCACACTTTTACAAAACAGTATAAACCAGATTATTTCTGCAAGTCAAGGGCAGGCTTTACTAGGGCCATTCTCCAGGGGATCCTGGATCTCAGTCAGTATAAGATTTGGTAATGTAACCTCATAGCTTAGACTACTCCAGCAGTGATTCATATAAAGAACATATTACAATTTTATAAGTAAACATTTAACAGTAGGTGTTATAATGATCACAGCTGCAGTAGCCTGTCCCGCCCATAATCCCCCACATGTTTTGTATGCTTTTATTGACAGGGTGATGACTTTTATTTTTATTTTCCTACCAATGTCATTGTCAGGGCTATAGCAGCCCTCTCTCTGTTGGCATGAAAGTTGGGAAGAGCTTGGCACTTAAACCTGTCTTTAAAGAGTTCTGCTCAAGCTAACTAACTATATGGGCCCATGGAAGCTGCCCTGGAAGATATGGAAGCTGGTCTGTACAGCTACGACTACTGCAGTAGTAATCATTCAAATGTCTACTGTTATGATAAATGTACTTTTTATAAGCACACACTTACTTATGTGCTTTCATTCTTGAGTATAATCATAGGCTTACAACTGTGTTTCATTAAATAACCCTAGTTTTATAATATATGCAGTGGTCACTTTTAAAAGCATTATTCATCCCATCTCGCTCTGTTTCTGTCTGCTTTTATTCAGACATATTTTATCAATAGTGCCTTTGTCTGTCCTGCTGCATCTCTGTTTATTTATCCAGTGACATACAACAGTGCCTTTGAACAACTCTGTACTCATAATTATTAACAACAGTGATCTTTTGATGTTGCATTTAGTTGATCAGCTACTCTCCAGAGTTGTCTCCTAAAAGAAACATTAAAACTGTAATATTGCTTTCATAATTCTTTAAAACTGAAATAAAATAATATTACTAAACAGACGTATAAATTAAATATTTTAACTATTAAAGGGCAGCTTTCATTTTTAAACAATGTAGAGTTTTCAGAATCTTCAATGTAATTAAGAGAATGAGTGAAAGCATTCACATCTAAAACATAACTATGATTAACTAAACTATCTTCAAAAAGATTGTAAATGCCTCTGCTGAATTTGATTTTGAAAGTTGAAATAACGTGCTATACTTAATGCAACATGCAGGGGAAATATATATATATATAGTGTGTGTGTGTGTGTGTGTGTGTGTGTGTGTGTGTGTGTGTGTGTGTGTGTGTGTATACATATATACACACATATATATTTATTTATATATATAATTTAGCACTGTATTAACTAACATACATTATATAGATACTTACATTTTAGATGTGTTACTTGATATTTAAAGAATCATAAAAAGTTTAATTATTCATCCAATCTAAATTATTTATAAATTACTCAAGGACTCAAACTTGTAGAAATAAGAGCATCTGAAGAACTGAATGATTTGGCTGTTTTGTTAAGTGTTATTACCATTACTTAAAATTGTGGATCTCCAACAAACTCTTTTCATGGCATTAGTGTCTTTTGTTATCGCCAACTCATCTAACAAAAAATAAATATGCTAAAACAGAATGGTGCAGAGTAATGGTGGTTAATTTAAGAAGCTACTGTAATTTCTGTCCTTTCAATAAACTTTCTACATGACATTTAAGGTGATTTAAGCACTTTTTAGTTGTTTTAAACGTTATTCCTTTTATTTTTCTCCCATTTGTAATTTATTTGTGAATCTGAGTTAGCTTTTACTGCTGTGACTGTGGTAAAAGTTGGTACTTGCTTATCACTGCTGTTTACGCATGACTGCTCTGTGCATTACATTTTGGAACAGCTGTGTAAAGATGTGATATTTGACTCTTTGATATGAGTTTAATTTATGTACTTGTTCTAGCCAAGTCGGATTCTTGAGCTGCAGATTGACTAAGTTTGCAATTTTGCAAAGTGGAGCAGCTATCAACATTACTGCTTTACAGCTATTGCTTTTCTTTTTCTGTTTTCATCTCATATGCCATCTCTGAGCAGTCTCCATGACCTCCTGTTGCCATGTTTGTTCTTGCCAGCTACATTCTTTTCCTGTAACATACAGTGCCATTCATTAAGGATAAGTGGAGTTCCTCTAAAGTGTTCATAGGTATACATACATTTTAAGAGTGAATATGTGTGTGTCTGGCAAAGTATCTAGTATTCATTTCCTGCAGGTATCGGAAAAAAGGGTAAATGGAGTTAGACTTTCCTATGGCTCTGTTCTTTCTTCCTTTTTGGATTGCAAGCTATCTGACAACCGTGACCAACTGTTCTGGTCCAGCAAATGTGTTTATCATTATTATTGCCACAGCCTGAGATGAGGTTTTACCCTGTATTTTTACAGATTGTTCTGACTTTTGGTTTTCTTACTTCTACTTTGTTACACACTGCATTACCTTAATATGCAACTGATCATGATTTCTCTGTCTTTTAATGGGTACTTTACCTGGTCCTGGACCATATCACAATGGGTCATGGGATGATGACGATAATGATGGTTATGATGATGCAGGCTAGTAAAATTAAATGAAGGTTACATCAAAATAATTGCCAGGGATATTACATCTTGAAAGCAAAATTTGGTAATCATAGGAAAGAACGCCAGTGCTACACTGGTTTTGTCATTCTGTTTCACTCACTGGAGGTGCATATCTGTGCATATATTTTGAGCTACATCATTACTGATGAAAAGTTACAAGTGCATTCACATTTATTTTTCTGATTACAGTTTTTGGATCACTAATGTTTGTAGTCTTTCATTAGATTTGATGCCCTGTTCAATTGCCTGAAATTTGTAGACACAATTCAAGTCTGCGTTCTGCATTTTATAGATAAAATGCAAACTTTACAACTGGCACAAACAACTGTACTTTGAAACCCATTTGTGTTGCATTCCTGCTTCGCATAAAAAATATTTTTGGTTACATTTACTGGTGACTTAAAATAACTATCACTGATGTTGGATAACATCTTTCTCAACTCTTTTTCCAGTAGTCTTGATGTTGTACCCTTGGATAAATAAAAATCTGGTTATTAATTATACTATTATATTATGCATTATATTTTTTTAATTAGAGCATCTTCCTTATTTATTTCCTTGCCTGCTAAGATACTCTGTCACATGTTATAAAGAACATTTGCAGTGCTTACATTTTATGTTGCTAACTGATGTGTGTTTAGAACAGAAATTATTGCAGATTATATTGAATTGGTAACTTCAATGTAAAGAGACGTTTTGAGGTGTTTTAACTTTTTTATGACCATTATAGGGTAGGTCTGGAATTAACTCCAAGTTGCTTCCGCTCAGTCATAAATCTTACTGACTTCGAAAATTCTAGATTTTTGTGCACACCTGATAATTTCAAGATCTTATATAACCAATGTGATTGCATCATTTTCAATCTGATGTTTATTACAAAGTACACAACTAAGCAATCAGTAGTTATGAGACTGTTTTATTTCAGGAAATGTGGTTGCTCTGTGACAATTTGATTTAGAATTTAAACCACCCTCATTCACTTTGCTAATGTCTGGTATTATAAAAGTCAAGGGAAGGGGAACATAAAGTTGCTTTCTATGATATGAATGCTCTAGTACTATTCTGGTAAGCCATCATAGCTCATAATTTAAATGTCATAGAGACAGCATTTTGTATTGCCTTTTGGCAAACTTTGAGAGTCAAAACACCATCTTCAACATTTAAACACAGACTACTTTCCTCTACTTATTTCTGGTGCACTCTTAGTTATTGTGATGTATATTCAGAAGAAGCCTGGCATTATATCTGCTTTGTATTGGGTGGTATACTTGTCATGTGCAATGGAGATCTGGTTGGATGAACATATTGTACTTCACATTGTAATGCCCTTTTAGCTGAGTCAAAAATATCAGAGAGATGTATATCAGAAGTGAAGCAGCATTTTTTTTTGGCTCAAAAAAAACACTCTGGTAAACAAAATTGCCTCCATTTGTTTTAAATGCATCCCTAGAACTGGGGTTAGTGTTTTCTCTTTATTTACCCCAACCCATTTTCTAAGACATATCTGTAAGAATAAGTAGGCTTCTCCATAAGCACAGTACTTAATCACCCAAGATGCTTATTTTTATTAATGATTTTATCACTAAGCTTGCCAAGGAGTCACTTCACGTTATGGAGTTTTTTGTCAAGTCTGGTTGTTTGCTTTGTTATACAGTGAAGCTGACTGTATTTAATGTGTAAAATTATAGGGTTACTGGGTTATACAGAGGTAGAGCTTGTCTTGTGGTCAGAAGCATTACTTGCTTAATCCGAGACCAAGCCTTTCTCCAGTTTTGTTAAACTCAACAGAGCTAATCAATTTAAGGGTCAAATACCACTAGTGGCATTTTAATGACATACATGGCTAGATTGTAATATGAAGATCAGGTCTTATAGATCACACACTACTCTCTGGTTGTACCCTATTATTGGATTATAGTTGGAGTACTAGACATGTACTGGTTTAGTTATTAGAGTGTTTAATAGATATGCATGCAGGCCAGAATATAGATGAAGGAAATTCCAGTTTAATCTGAAGATATTCCCAGTAACCAGTACATGATTTTCATTTCTGAGTTCCTAAGTAGGCCTGACATATTCTTGTTCCATGAGTATTCTGCTGCATCATGCTATTTGGCTGGATTTTTACAGGTGGTTTACAAGATCTACAAATCAGCATGTCCTTCCAGACACAAAATTGCTATACTTAAGATGTGAGGTAATAACACATTTCTGTAAATAAGCCTACAATGATCTGACAGTCATTCCTCCAGCAATTGGCCATGACTATATACTGCAATATTATAAATACAGATTTCCTGTCCTTTTGCAGGGTGAGTTGAAATATGTCAGGAATGAAGAAGTCATGTATATAGTTCAATCCCTACATCATACTTACTGTAGGGGTGGATTGTTGCCTAATAGCATAGTTAAGTATAATCTAAAAAAAATTCACCTAGAAGCATATTAGATGATGCTGTCATCTGAGAGGATTTGTTGTAACAACACTTACTGCCTGGTCCTGAAAGAAACATCTCTTGATCCAAATAACCTGGACAATTACCAATAGGGTAAGGAAAATGTTTCATTTCTCATTGATTTTACGTTCCAAGATAGTTTCTAATCACAGTGGGATAACAAAATATATACATTAAGATATATAAGTGGTTACTTGTGAGATAAATCAAAATTATTCATATATAATAAAACCATTATTCAGGCAGGTGACCACGAGTAGGTTAAGTGAATACATTAATTAGGCCAATAATACTCTAATTATTAAGCTCATGACATCATGACATAAGCAGATAAATACAGGGAACGATTAAGAGGAAAAAGAAAGGAAGAGTAAGAGCTGAAAAATGTGCAACAACGACTAAAGACAACAAGAAGGTTTTGAAAGAGAGGGGGAAAGATGGAATAATTGCATGAAAGCAAAGAATACACACAAACTATAAAGTGATCCAGTATAACCACATACAAATTGAAAAAGAAAAAGATGGTACGATGATAGTCTTAATAAGGCAAGACATTAGAAAGTAGAAGAACAAATGTGTAAAAACTATGATGAGTGACAAGAAACAGAGGGCAGAAACAGAGGACATGGTACCAGGGTGAAGGTTTGTAATGAAAAAGACAAGCAGACGAGTAGATGGGGATATTACACTTGGTATAGTGGCTGATGTGATGATGATCATGTAAGCTGCAAAGGTAAAACAGTAGGTGACAAGGGGATAATGAGCACACTGGGTAAGGGAGTATTGTATTTTAATGGAGCAGATCTGGGAGATGCAGTGTGGAAAGAGAGGGTGTTTCAATGACTAACCATTGCCTCAGACACATTGCAATGAAGCACAACTTCAGCAGTCTATTTTAATTCTGCAGTGTCTCTTACTAAGCAGTGAGTAACCATTATCGTTTCTATATATAGTCTTAATATGCTTTTTTCTTATTCACTAAGCTTATTGTTTTCTGTGTTTGTGGTAAAATTGTATTGATTAAGTTTCCCTCCACACTGGTCATTGTTCTGTAGAGTGCTATGGTATTTTCTCTGTATGCCTCTTTTGGCCTTACAGGACAAATAGCTGAGCTTTAATATATCGGTTTGTAGTCATGAATCCACTAAGGTCTGCTTAGCCCAATTACTATGCCAGGAGATGTCATAAAGCTGCTTATCTATGCAGTTCACAGGAGGCATAGTGTTTTCCATGCCTTCATAGTTTTGGAATTTTAAGATTTTTTTGTCCTGTTTATTGCTCTTGGGTGGGGCATGCCATTTTTGGTTGATTACTGCTGTATGTTTATATCTGCCCTTGTTTTCTGTACCTTGACTGAACACTATGCAAAACAGTGTTACTATAAGAATGGGTGTCATAATAAATGAATTGGGCTTTTAACCTGATAACTAATAATTTTTTGAACAATGAAACCACTATTTCTCAGCCAAAATTCTTTCCCTGAAGTAACACAATATAAGGAAATGTATTAAATTTTGGTAGGTACCTGCTGTTTTCCTCTCTACATTATTAGTGAAACCTAAGTTGGCCATTGGAAATATCTTTTTCCACATGGATGGAGAAGAATATGGTCTAAAGACAATTATGATTTCTAACTAAAAATTATGATTTGATTAAGTATTAATGTAATATGTTAAAGCATTACAAATGATAATAGCTACATTTCCTAATGGGTTCATAGGTAGTTACAGCCATGGAGTCTAGGTTACCATTAAGGATCCTAGCTCAAATTCTCAATTGCCTAAATGCACTATCTGCTCAAAATCACACAGTAAGCAGACGAAGGCTGAGGGAACCAAACCCTGCACCACAGAATGTAACTTGTTATCAGCTCAGAGTCTTAATCCTCTGTACAAGACAGAACCCTTAACACTGAACTCCACTTTACTGATCATAAAATGTAGCAATCCACAAGCAGATTTAAGTATTCACTTATAGTGCAGTCTTCATAGATGTAACTCTGGAATCTGTGTAATACATTCCAGCAGTAACAACTATACAACACAGAAATACGCAAGATCTTTGATATGGGATTTCAGTGTGGGTCAACCTCTCCTTTAATAAAATGACATATTGCAACAGCTTTCATGTAAACCATATGCTCAAATTCATCCCAATACCTGACTTAATGGAAACCATCTAATGGCAAGGTATGTCTCATCACAAAATGTTATACTTCAATTCCAAGGCCACTACACAAAATCATGAAAGTATCTTTCCCTCTGTTTCCTGTCTGTACATAAATCTGCAGTAAATGTGAACGCCACTTTGATTGCTTGAAATTCTTCACCATTTCCTTACAGAGTCTATTACATATTAAATCAGGGTCTATATTACAATGGTGAACGCTTACATGTTAGAATCTGTAAAGGTTGACATTAACCAATCAAACAGTTAAACATTCGAAGTTGTAAAAAAATAAATTAAAAAACAAAAAAATAAAATGAAAGGGTTGGATGTAGCAGGGAGGCAAGCCCCCCTGTACCCCCACACCCTCCGCTACTTAAATATACCAACTCCGAGATCACATTTCAGTGAACTACAGTGCAGAAATGGGAAATTTCCCATTCCCTATACTGTAGCTCGATCTTGGAGTTGGTATATGAACCCCCCTGCTTAAACCCTTTAGGTTTTTTTTTTCACTTCTAATTTTTTTTTTTTTGAATTTTTTAAGAAATTTGAACGTTTAACTGTTCGATCTCTAAAAGTCGACCTTTAGAAATTCAAACATTTAAGCATTCGTGGATCTAATATAGACCCTTAAATCATGTTGGGGTATAGCATAAAATGCAAATCACTTGGAGTGACACAGATGCATCAGTATAGTACAGAAGATCAAAATAAGATGAAAGACATTTTTGCAGTATCTGGATGAAGCTGAACGTCAGTTAGGGTCTATTACTTGCAATGACAGTTTAAGGGTTAATCTATAATGCTGAAGGGATACAAATGATCTGGTAGAACAGTCTTTGAAAATGGTAACTAACTGGGCCAAAGAGATAGCGAGAAGGTACTGAGACTGGATTTCTATTTTTAAATAAAGTGTGACTTTTATTACAAATACTAAAAGGAAGATAAAGACATAATAGAAACAGGACAAAAAGAGTTGCATTACAATTCTGTAGAAGTACAGGGAAATACTTTGTAAAAACCCTTGCAAAGACCTGAGGCACTCAAAGCACCTAAAACTAAGACAGAAATGATGGTAATTTCACAAATAAGGTAGAACAAGAGATATTTAAACAATAGGAGGCAACTAAATGACTCCAGTGTGCCTCAGAGAAATCCAAGCTTCCAGAGTTTTTAAATTAAACAGCTGACTACTGGAATTTTGTTATCATTGTGGAAAAAGAAAGGGATAACCAATTGAGCTAGTACTAACTTAGAGATTACTGATCCTTCCGGTCAATTAGTGGTCTGGTAAAGGAATTATGAGAGCAGTAAATAATATTTTGTAATCTGCATGTTTCACTTAGCCCCTCAGTTTTATTACTTTTTTCTTTATTTATTTATTTATTTTTTTAATTATCATGAGAATGCAGTATAACTTTTGCCTAACAGTAGCAATGGTTTACTCCCATAAAAAGTGCTTTAAGACCATATAGCACACTTTTGTCAAGGAAAATTTAAAAATGTTGTGACAAATGGCATTCCAGGGCTATTTTCAATCAATGTCTACTAATTTTTCAAAATCCTTTTGAATCACTTCCAGAAGCAATGCGTTATCCAATTAATTACCAGAGTCTGAGCAGAGGAACAGATCACTGGTTGTGACCTCAATCTCTTTATAGCGTCACTCTTTTTACTAATTGTTTTGTCAGTATCTCGACATTCCCAGAAGGAACAACTTTGTCTTCCTTACAGATTTCTATCTTTCACCAGCTGCTGCAACAAAATGTTCTAGTTAACTTTCTGGATGTAAGAATATAGGTGATCCAGGATGACATAACATTAGGAAAATGTAGAAATGTATCTGTTATTTACATATAAAGTGCATTCACAATTCATAGCTGCAGTCCATAAAATAACTGGGTTAAGTAGGTGTAACACTCCATTCTGGCAGAAGTATGCTGGCATTTTTATACCACCAAAAACATATGTGTGCAGTTTTCACTTGGGTTCTACCTTGATATAAGTTTATTTATTGACCTATTTAGTTTTAGTTAATCACATGGGTAGACCAGTGCAAACTAATCCTTTTCAAGGTATGATTTGGGCAGAAAGACAAATGAAGCTACAAGCAATGAGATAACAAAATTAATATTATGCACACATAAAACACTGCCTTACAAAGTACAGCTAATATACATAGCACACAGTAAACATAAGAAGAGACAGGATAGTTAATAAACTTTTTCATCAGTCTATAACAACTGAAACAATGCACTGCTAAATTACTAATTCCAAAAGGCCAACTGCTGAAAGATATATTGAAAGGATAAATGTTGAAAACTTTGCAGAAAATATTGCTAAAGTATAAAACATTGAATATTATAGGATCATAGGGCGTTAGTAGGGTATTGGCCCTGAGGCCCTTACAAGTATAGCCAAGAATTTAGCCCATGTTCCAATCAGTCAGCACCCGATGCCCCTGTCCAGCAGGAACACAGATGTCAGTGATATGTCAGTGTACAAAACATACTGAAACACTAGGGGATGGATTCATGAATGCCTGCGCTTAGTGCTGTTATTGTATTTGTGTCATGCACGCAATAGTGTACTATTTGGTATTCATTAAACACCTATGCATGAAGGGCACAGCATCAGAACAAAGGTAACCCATGCAATATACTAATGAAAGCTTTGAATTGTATGCTAGTGTACCAATCCATTAGTGCGGAGCCATTCAGGAATTTATAAAGTGATTGTTTACAATCAGTGCTCTCTTATGCCTTGAAATCCAAAACTCTTTGTCATACAGTCACAAAGACACTTAAAAAGGATATCAGGGGTTCCTGCTGCAATAAGTAATCTGTATGTGCAACAGGTTTTAATTCAAGATGCTGCTGCTTCTACAGCTGTCAGATCACAGCTGAGAAGGATAAGAGTGTTCAGACCCATCTGATATCTAATGGACTGCACAATACAAAAATTGTAGAATGATACAGGATGAACAGTGAAACAGTAGTGGAAATATGCAACCTCTGCTGCCCACATCTGACACCCCAGAGAAATACAGAGAATCCATCCCAATGGAAACAAAGGAATGTGTAGCATTCTGAATACTAGCTATTGGGAATTTTCGGAGGCCCACATGGGATACATTAGGGGTGTCAGAAACCTCAGCTTCTAGAGTCTTCTATCACTTTTTAAATACAATACTACTATGTGGAAAAGAACATATCTAGTTCCCTGCACATCAGAGGAGAGAGCAACAACCATGCAACAGTTTTATGCCATAGCACAATTGTGTGAGCTTTTGGAGAGCATAGACTGCACACACACATAGAAATAAAAACCCCACCTGGTGAACAGGGAAGGATGTACATGAACAAAATGGATTCCCCTCCATTAACTGTCAGGTTGTCTGAAATGTCCAAGAGATCATCTACAATGTGTGTGCAGTTAACCGTGGGAGTTTCCCCAACTCACACATATGGCACACCTGTGACCTGTACACAACATTTGCTAGGGGTGACTTTCCACAAGGACATCTAGTGGGGGATGCAGGTTTTGCACTAGAACCTTGGCTCATGATACCCATGTGAAACCCACAAAACCCCACTGATAAAGGATACAAAAATGCCCATGTTCAAACTATGAATATAACAGAGCGTATATTTGGCTTGCTGAAGTCAAGGTTCTTTTGCCTAGACACATCAGGAGGTGCCCTGCAGTACAATCCAGTCAACTCTACCAAAATACTCACAATATGGGCTATGTTGCACAATATAACTCTCAGGAAACAGATTCAGAAAGGACAATGAGCTCCTGGGCCACAGTTTCCAGGACTTCATCCATGACCAACAGCATCAGAAGAAGAGGAGTCTGAGAAAGAATCACCAGCTGCACATGGTGCTGGCAGACATAGGCATGTCCAATATGCCAATGCTCTGACTAAGAAGCAAAGGATAGGGGTCTATATTATTTCATCAAACATTCATTACCATGAATACCTATTCATTAACCCCTTTATATTGAATATCCCTTCATTAAATGCTAAAATCAGTGAACATTTTTTACTCAAAGGGAATTACGTGACCACCACAGGGATCATCACACACACTACATTATTTCAAACCAACCAAGGTAGGGGTATAAGCTCCCACACCCCCAATGTATGGGGCTGGACCACCAACCTCCTCTACTTATATATATCAACTCCAAGATCACACTACAGTGGAGAAAAGGGCACATTTCTAATGATGACCTGTTAACGCCCTTTCCTATACAACCCATTCACTGATTTTAACATTCAATGAAGGGATGTTCAATGTAAAGGGGTTGATGAATAGGTATTTGCTGTAATGAATGTTCAAAGAAATAATATAGCCCCAAGGATAGTACACACAATTACCAACTAAATGAAAATCTAAGATCCTAAGCCCATGCAAGTATTAAAACTGATGCCTGCCAAAGTCCTCAGCCTTTACTTAACCATGTAATGGTTCTGTTTTTTCGGCATCAGACAGAGTCAATCCCCAAGGACAAATCTTATAGCTGCAGTATTATCCAAGAAGTATTGAAGATGTAAAAAAAAATTATCATTGATTACTTTCATATGCAAATACTTGTCAATAAGATTAAACATGTCTCAACTCTACAGTAATGTCAGCAGCATTAGTGAATCTTGCAATATATATCAATGACTGAGCTCAATATTGTGCACCACACATATAATTTGCCCAATGTAGATAACCCAGCAGTGAGCAGGTCAATGTTAGCCATTATTTTCAAATGTCTTAGACCAAAAACAGTTCATAATTAGTGAAACTGAATTAGTAAGAATACTGCAACCAATGCAATGATAGTCAACAAGTACATAATAAATACTTTGCAACTGAAAAGCTAAAACAAATAATAATCAATTTTTGCAATGCATGTGAAGAAAGCAAGTACCGGACTAAGCAAACATTAGCTATTCACTCTACACGTCAGGAATTGGCAACCCAATGTCACAAAGAAATGTGCAAAGGTCAGGGCGCGGTCATCATCATCACTTGCACAGAGTGTGTGTGTGTGTGTGTGTGTGTGTGTGTGTGTGTGTGTGTGTGTGTGTGTGTGTGTGTGTGTGTGTGTGTGTGGAAAGATTGCAGGAGGGCAAGACTGGCACCAAAGAAGTGACTGGGTATGAGGAATAAAACAGTTTTTCAGGAAGTACATACATTTCAGGATCAGTAACAACAGACTGATATAATTCAATACTAATTGTTTAAATAAAATGTGTGTGTGTGTGTGTGTGTGTGTGTGTGTGTGTGTGTGTGTGTGTGTGTGTGTGTGTGTGTGTGTGTGTGTGTGTGTGTGAAGTAGTATGGACAAGATGATCTTTAACATGTGTGTGTCTGCATGATCACAATAAGCAGAGTGTTAGCATGACTTCCTGACATCTCAGACAGGTGTGAGCCATGAATGGTAAATAAGTTAGTTTAGCGTTGTCACCCCTTACCATAAGAACTAGCTCTGCCAGAAGTTCCACTGCTAGTTCCATGGCCCTGGCTAGAAGTTTGGGTGGTGCCTGAAGATGAATAATGCCTTCTGTACAAGCTGTCATCAGAATGACATCCAAGACCATGACAAACTGGTCTACCGTGTCTCTGCATGGACACCTCAACTATTGATGGAGCAGTGGAATTGATGCCACTACAACAGCAGGATCTGACACAGTCCCGTCAGCTAACACATGATGATATAGTGCCATGCGTATGATGACCCTCCCTCAACAGATGTTCCATTACAAACACAGCCCAATCCAGTGTGTCATTCATCTGGTCCAAGGAATCACCCACATGATTCAGGCAGTCTTGCATGTCAGAATGCGCATTGAGTACTAGCACTTTCTCTTCCAAGGCCCTAGCGGAATGTGCCTGTGTCCCCATGATGACACTACATATACACTGAGTTTCACCTACAGACACATCAATATCTTGAGAAGAGCAAATAGCAGCCTTCCTCTGAGCACCTATACCAACACTTCTGTGTGGCAGCTCACCCTCACAATGGCTACAGGGAGTCTCAGCCAGCTATGCAACTGAAGTAATCACACTACCCTGATCAACTGTGTCTCCCTCATCCTGTCCTACCTCTGAGGGCTCTGTGTCATGGGTAGAAATAAGCATAAGGACTGTGTCCAAAATATGGGCAGGGGATATGGCAGCCACAACATCAGTGGCCCACTGACCTTCTGCACCCCCAGAATTTGCTTTATCATCATCATCATCATCATCATCATCATCAGAGGCTACAGATACTCTGACATCAGGCGGTAAGAGTTAACAAGTAATTGACAGAACAGAGAGAAATTGAATAAAAACTGATATTATGTTATAAAAAGTGTAATTTAAGCAATACTGCAAAGTCAATTAAAAAGACTTTAATGGATACATAAATCTACTTTATGTGCAGTAATTTAAAAAATCCCTGCCATGTACAAGTGGTCATGCAAAATCAGTACCAGATGTGCTAGACAAAAGAAATTGAGATGAAAGATGAATAATAAGTCTTGCAATGCAAATGGCATAATAACTAGAAAACAATCCACTTTACATCTGCTTAATAAGAAATATACAAAAATCCTGTCTCCAGTTTTCTTCTCCACCAACCTCTCTCTCTCTGGATATATATATATATATATATATATATATATATATATATATATATATATATATATATATATATATATATATATATATATATATATATATATAAGATTAATGATTTTTATGGCATATCTGTAACCTCATGATGAGCTATCTGGATCTCTGAAAGTGGGCACAAACTTGTCTGTCTCAGTCAGTGGTGGTGCGGTGGCAGGACCATTACCAGTAGTCATCCTTTCCCAGATAAGTGCACCTGCCCTTTGCTTGGTGTTCTTCATATCACTGGCACTGTGTAAACCTGGCTAAGTCCTGCAACTGTGTTAATGTCATTGACTATCTGCTCCCAGATATGGTCACTTGTCAGTTCAGCCCCTGTCTAACAGGAATGATCCGTATCTCCATAGCGTCGGGATGATGACTTAAATGTCTTCATCTGTGTATGGAAGTTTATAGGAAACAGACTTCTTGGGCATCACAGCCCTGCATGATACAAAACATGAGAAAAGGAAAAAAAAAGGAATTAAAAAAAGTGTGTGTTAATGAAAGAATATTAATGAATTTATTCAGGCATCATGCACAAAATTAAAGAAAACGTCAGCCTCTCCAGGAGTACACATTAAGTTAATACAGAAATGTACCCCTCCCACACAACGAAATAAAAACGTCTGTAAGGATGACAACAATTGTGTACCTCCATACCACATAGCAAATCCATACTACACAGCAGCATTACACAACATACACATAAAACATACAACAATGCACAACAGCGAATGTACTTTCTGCAACAGCTGAGGAAGTTCAACATCCCAGAGGAAGTGTTGATTCAGTTCTATATAGCAGTCATTGAGTCTGTTCTCAGCTCATCCATAACAATGTGGTTTGGATCTCTGTCTAATCATGATAAAAATAGGTTACAGTGAATAGTCAGGTGTGCTGAAAATATCACTGGTGCTAGTTTGTCCTCCTTACAGGACCTGTACTATTCCAAAGTCATGAAAAGGGCAGGGAAGATAATCACCGACCCTTCACATCCAGGCCACCATCTTTTTGAACTATTAGAGCCAGGCGTTATAGGTTATTACAGACCAAAACAAGCAGATATAAGGACAGTTTTTTTTCCACAAGCCATCACGTTCATAAATGGTTAACTCAGTGTGTTAGGTTTGGGTGTTCTTTTTCCCAAGCCTCTATGGATTCTACAGTATTGTTTACATATTATTAATATTTGTTTCTTTCAGAGTTTATTTCAATATTTCTTGCAGTGAGTTGCACTTTGCACCTTATATGTCTATATATATATATATGTATATTTACTTTTTTGTCTTGTTATTCATAGTTGCATGTATGTTTATAATTCTTACTTGGAGAGTCACTGAAACTGGAGTTAAATTTCTTGTATGCATGCATACTTGGCCAATAAATGTAATTCTGATTCTAATCTAATTCTGATTACAAAGTTAATTCTACTTAATTAAAATTAATAATATTATTTGGGTATCCAGGTATGTTGATGGCAAACACATTTGTTGGAGTACATATCTAAAACCCTGACATTGCTAATATTGATATAACATATTTTTGTGTTCAGATTCTCACATAAATGTTTCTATGATGGCAGGTAACATTTGTGTGAAATAAACATTTTTAATTAAATCAAATAATGATATACATGGTTATTACAGCAATGTACAAGCAATGCAGACAGCATGAAAAGGTATTACAAAATTTCATCAGTTTATAGGCTCGTAGGTATATACTAAACTAACACCCACCAAATCTTGATAAGCCTAGCCATGTGATCCAGTCCAGTTCAGTTGAGTACCTAAGAATTATGGGCATTTATTAGGAGGGGCTATGTTGGTTAGAAAGATTCTGAAGGTTATGTGTAGGGGGGATTGCTAGTTTGGACATTACTGTCTGCAGCTGTCTATCATAGATATGAGGGCCAGACCCAGGGTGAATTTCCAATTTCTCAATCATTGTTCAAGGTTATGCTTAAATAGGGTCAAGGATGGACTCTGCTTGATATGGATGGGGAGCCTGTTTCAGAGCATGGGGATCCTCTGAGACATATATCTGCCTCATTAACATGTCTTTTTTTATGTTACAAGAAAAATATAAATCCTTAGAACTAGTGGTTCTGATACTGTTCATTTTACATATGTGAGCTGGATGCCTTGCATACCAAGCATAGATCTCCTATTAGTATCCTGTAGGAGACAGAGTATAGGTATAGGGCTTTAAGGCAATCCATATAGTACAATGTATTTATAACCTGGATTCTCCTGAAAAGGAACCTTTGTGGGCATTCCAACTGTTGCATATGTCTGGTTAGGTGTATGCCGAAGGGAGCATTATACTCAATGATGGGTCTGATAAGGGCCAAATAAATTAGCAATATGACTTCTTGGACCTGGATGCAATGCCCGTACTTATAAGTTGGGTGACAAAGAATGATTTTCTAAATACCTTTGCCACATGTCGGTCAAAGGCCAGATTACTATCTACATATGTTCCCAGATCTCTGCCTACTGTGCCGACTATTACAGATGACTTATGAATGGAGAAATTATCCTGGGTGGCAATTTTCCCAAAGTGCACTATAATGTATTTCTTGACTTGACGTTGAGTTTTAGTCCATGACTTTGGCACCTGTCATTTGTCTGTGTTAGACCCTCTTGTAAGATGTTTGTGTCATGACAGTAATCTGTGATCACCCCCAATTGGCAGTCATCTATGAACTTGGTCAGCCAAAGGTCCTTGACATTAGCCTTTACTTCTGAGAAGTAGATGCTAAATAGGGGAGATCCCAGAATGGAGCTCTGAGGTACCCCACTGTTGACCAGTTTCTTAGTGGAGATGGTATCACCAGTCCTGCCTTTCTGTGTCCTGACTGTGACCCACTGGCAATCCAATGCGTTACGTAGGGGTTTATGCCCAGTTCCATGAGTCTGTCAACTATACCCAAGTGGGGTATTGTATTGTATTGTATTGTAATGTACTGAATGCCTTAGCCAAGTCCAGGTAGGCAGTGTGCACTGTTTTCCTTCTCATCCATTTCCTTGGTGACCTTCTCAAAGATGTCCACCAGGTGTAATAGGAATGACCTTTCCTTGACAAAGCTAAATTGGTTTGGGTCCAGTTTCTGAAGGTTGCCTTTGTTTTTGTTGATCATTTCCATGATAATTATTTCCATTGCTTTTTATATTAGCCTAATCAGACTAATAAGTCTGTAGTTTCCAGGGCTGATTGATTGCCCACCCTTTGTGAAGTGGAATAACTGCTGCAGTCCACCATTCTCATGGTACAAAGCCTGTTATGAAGCTACATTTCAAAAGTGACTCAAGTGATCCTGATAGATCATGTTTCACACTGTTTAGAAGGCATTCCGGGATATTGTCAGGGCCCACTGAAGCTGTATTTTTGGCCTTAGTGAACACCAAGACCTGCTCCGTGTTAATAGTTGGGTGGTTATGCTACTAGGTATTTCAGATTCATGTTGCTCCATCAGAGTCAGCTGCAACAAATGCAAATAAACCAAAACTACTTTACCAAAACTGCCTTCAGTGAACATTGAAACATTTTTTTGTAGAAGGAAAAGCCCCCCTGCACTCCTATGTGTTGAGACCCCCCCACTCCCCAGAATTATATATATATATATATATATATATATATATATATATATATATATATATATATATATATCAACTCTGAGAACTCACAACAGTGGAAAAAAGGCAATCTCCAATTTCTTTGAAAGTAGTTTCCAAAACTGGCTTCAGTGTCTTTGCTTTCACTGAGATCTCTTTTGATGGATTAACATGCTCCCTGTATTTCATGAGGGAGGCAGGGGGGAGTGGTGGAGGTTACATTTTAGCTGAATTTATCAGATAGCAAATTTGCTCTGTCACGCTGCTTATTGAATGTGGCATCACTGACCATCAGGTCGGCACACTGGTGTGTAATGCTTTTGAAGTTTTGGACATAGCTGTAGAAGGCCTTGTGGTTGTCTTCAGCCTATGAGGCTATAGTCACCGTATAATTGGCCTTATTGGACTTAATTAGTAATCTGAATTTCTGTCTAGTTTAATTAGAGAGCACTTATCATTATGGAAGTTATTCTTCTGGAATATAGCCATGACTCTTTCCATTTGTTATATATCCGATTAAGGTTATGATTCTACCAGTATGGTTTGATTTTAGAGTTTGTTTTAACTTAATTCTAGTAGGCACAGCAGCCAATATACAGCCATTCACATTGTTGTAGAGTATCTCTGTGAACAATTCCACATAGGTCACCGTGAACTCTAGGGTGGGATGGGCATTGAATTTTGGCAAGCTATCACATACTGGGGATGTAGTTTGCTTTGGAATAGTTCCTAACTGTTACTGGATTTGCTGGAGTTACCAAGTTTATTTTTATTTTGAGGGAGGAAGTTTTGTGGTCCAAGCTTACCGGTGAGGACATTACACTGGGGGGTGCAGCACTCTTCCATATTGGTGAGTACCAGTTTTGGTATGTTTCAACCTATGGTGGTTGTGCACACTATCTGGTCAAGGGTGTTTTTGTTAATACAGTCTAGGAATCATTGTTCCTATGAGTATAAGGCAGTATATGTTTCCCAGTATAAAGAGGTGTAGTTAAACTCTCCCATGAATAGGGTATTTGTTTTAATGGTGAGTATCTTCAGTAGGTCTAGGTATGAGCTATGGCATTTTGGGGATATAGAAGGTGATCTGTAGCTTGCTTTGATATGGTATGGGACTTTGTGGTGATTTGCACATAGATTAATTCCAGGAAATTGCCCTGTTTAACAAATGTAGAGTTATTGTTTTTGCTAATACAGAGAGAGACTCCTCTACATTTTGTTCTTGTCCTTGTAGCTGATGATCTAAATGTGTAGGTGGCACTGAAGCCTTGCACTGCCAGAGTACTCTCTGTGGATTTAAACCAAGTCTAAGTAATGACACAGATGTGTATATTCTCCAGAGTGAGGACAGCTTGTAGGGTTTGGAGCTTCTTTTTTAGAGGCCTAGCATTGACCTGTATCACCTTTTGGGTTCTTTGGGTTTTCTTTGCTATGTCTGCAGTTTGCAATCTGTTTTTTCTAAAAAAGGGTCTAAGGGGATGTATAAAGTTTTAGCCAATATTTGGAAGCCTAAGAGAAACAGGTATATATTATCCTTTGCAGAACAGATGGTTTGCTACCCATGTCCTCCCATGCTTGCAAATATTAAATACCCCTGGAAGGACACCAGAAAATTAACCAAGTATTGAAGGTAATCATCTTTTGTAAGTACTGTGGCATCACCCTTGGTGAAGGTAGAATGCTGCTTAATGCAAGACACATGCCTGTCTGAGACACATATTCAGAGAGCTCAATAACATCTGTCTTCATATAGTCTACAGATGTATGTCTCAGGTCATTAATTCCCACATGGATTATGATAACATCATTCTTGTACCACTGGTATAACAACTTGAGTGCTTTCGTAACTTTGCAGACCCTTGCTCCAGATATGCAACTAACTGTGATCTACTTGTTCATTCTGGTGGGTGAGGCATCTGTGTGTCATACAATGGAGTCCCATAGTCCCATATGGCAAGAGTCTTGAGTACTGTGTTGGCTTGCCTTATGGCCTTTGATCTTGGGGCTCCACTGGGTGTAGGTTTATGTGTGGTGTTGCTTCTGATGAATGCTTTAGAGATTGCTGAGGACAGGCATTGTTGTTTATAGGCTAAGGAGGTCTTTGAGGTTTGGGAAGATTACTTCTCTCTGCATCAACATAGTTTGGCCTATGTGTTTAGTGGGCACTATGTGTGGTATATGTAGTGTGAGTGTTCTTGACAACCTTGTTTGTATGCAAGATTTTGCCTGCAGTGATATCATGTATGTTTGTCTTTCACATAGTGTGTTTGTTCCTTAAGGATTAAATGGTTGTCTGTGAACATGAGACAATTGTTACATTGTCTAAGGATGCCAATATCTACCACACTGTCTACCAAGACATTTGGAAATCACATATCCATGTTGTCTAGACATGTATTTGAGTGGGCTACTGCAGGTCGTGGTCTCGGTTATGCAATAATCCCCTTGCATGGTCTCTGGGGTTTGGCACTAGACAAGGTTAGATTGTGTTAAGATATGATAGTAGTGCTGTTTTGTGTGGAAACAAGCTGATCTAAGCTTGTCCCCATGCTCTGGCTTTGATTTGGGCACATTAAGTTACACGTTTCAGTTCTATGGGAAGTTTCCTGTCTGTACATCATACTACTAACCCCTTATTATATGAACACCAAGAAAGTTTGCATGCATAATGCTACATACAAGAAAACATCTTAAACAAATTACCTTGACTAGTTAATGTCAAGTATTACGGACCTTTAGAATAATGTAAAGAAAAAAATGAACAATAAATCAACTTACTAGAGGGCTTTGTAAATATGTTTGACTCATATCTGTTATGTTCTATCTGTGTTATCTGGAGCTTTTATCCCTGGGCCTCCACTGAAAATGGACACATATCCAGTTGGACTATACCAGTCAACAAATGTAAAATAAATAAATCAAAACTAAAACTAACACTAAAAAATTAATCAATGTGCAAAACAATAAAATAAACATCTTTTCTACCAAAAATGGAGCTGGATTAATTCAGGACCTCCTCAGAGTGTGGGAAGGATGCCAAGTAGATGGGAGCTCTGGGAAAATGAGCTGGAGTCAATAAGTATTAAGGGAGGTTAACTCAATTCTGGTTTGCTGGGTGGGCACTTAGTATTATGAATATATGGAAAACAATTGGTGGGAAAGTACTTAGATTGCACAAAAGACAATAGCTATGAAAGCAGGAAGAGGGAGACTTTGGAAGACAGACTACCATAAGGACTGGAAGCCAGAGACACAGCCTTTTAAAACAATGACAAGAGAAGGGCGTGAGAGTTTGGGAAACAATTCAAACTGGCGCTCTAGTACTATTGTTAGAATTTTAGAAACTCTTAGTTTAATGTTTCATTGGGGAATCAGACTCAGTAGGGGAAAAACGTAGGAAGGTAAACAGAAAGGAACTGGAATGTGACTTTAAGCAGGTCTATGTAGCTATAAAGATTACTGCAGTAAAAATACTGGAGCAGAATTCACAGTACTGCTCTACTGCAATCCTACCACAGACTAAAGCACTGCACTACTAGAATGCAACTTTAAGCAGGTATATACATCTATGAAAAGAACTGAAGCACAATTCCTGTAGCAGAATTCACAGTGTTGCCACTACTGCAATCCCTGGCACGAGACTATTCAGAAATGTACCAGTAACACTGTAATAAATTACTAAATGAGGCTGAAATTTGGCAGTAGATCACAGTCTTGCCACAGCTGTGAAAGAAGCTGCAAAACTGATTGATGTTCTCGAATGGGTTCAAAATACAAAAGGCTGCCTTCCACATGTAATTATACTTTTGGAAATAGAAGTGCAGGATAATGAATAAACAGTAGTACAGTCTTGTAGTAATACACAGTCCTCACAAAACTGAAAATGAAATTGCAAGATTAAGTCCCTAGAACAAAATAAAAATTAAAACAGGCAACTTTTTTGGACTAAATTGTGGAAAAAAGCAGAAAAGTACAATAAATTATCATCACACAGGTCAGTATAAATGCAACCTGAAATATTTAAGTAGAATTTAAATAGAAGCTTATATTTTTCCCTTTTGATGAAAAGCTTGTATCTCACACCTTTCAAAGTCTTGAATCAAAATGCCATGGGTGGATGTAGCTCTGTGTTAAATACGGCAGACTTGCTAGAGTGGGATCCATTCAAATACAACCAATACTGGAGCTCAGTTCTTGAGGTTAGAATTTCAGAATAGTTTAGTTAATGACTCAGTTGGGGTGGGCCATACTCACAGAACAGGGGATAAACCAGTAGCAAGTAAAACAGGAAGGCACTTGAATGCAACTTTTAAGCATGTATATACAGCTGTTAAAAGTACTGAAGCACAACTCCTAGAGCAGAATTCACAATACTGCCATTACTGCAATCCCACCACAGACTAAGGCACCAGACTGTGCAAAAATTTATCAGTAACACTGAAACAAATCACTAAATGATGGTCAAATCTGGCAGCAGATCATAGTCCTGCTGCAACTGTGAAAGAAGCTATAAAATTGATTGAGCCCCCAGACTAAGTTCAAAATACATAGGGCTACCCTTTATACATAATTCAACTTTTGGAAATAGAAGTGCAGTTAATCTAAACAGTGTAAAAGAAAAAAATGTTCCAAACACTAAAACCAAGGAGAAGCCAAAATCCAATAAAATTCCAAGTACGAATCCAAATAAAGTTCCACAGAAACCTTTATTGCATAGGTAAGCGCTTTCGCAACCTCTCCTGGTTTCTTCCTCAGACCAAACAAACATGCTTAAAAACAATCCCCTTTTTATAATACACATCACACAAGACCCACCAATCCCTGTGGAGAATAGAAGACTCCAATGCTTTCCAGATTCAAAGAGATACACACTCTTTTAAATCAGATAAAAACATATATGTAGAAAATGCATATAAAAATACATGTAGAAATACATATAAAAACACATAAAAAGTGTATATAAAAAATATATAAAAATGTGTGTAAAAAGCCTAAAAGCACTGTAAAGCATGCTTCCATGTCCTATTTGAAACGAAACCCTAGTTCCAGAGCACAGCAGATTGCTTCATACTACTTTCTTCCTAAGTTTCCTGTTCTTCAGAACAGGTTTAAGGGATATATAATCATTCAGCCTCGGTGATTTATGTGCAGCCAGTGTCAAAATCCATCTAAGTTCTTTCTGTTCAGTTCTATTACTTAAATCCCCACCTCTAAACATTATTAAACTCTTGCAGTAATACACAATCTTCACACAACTGCAAATGGTGCTACAAGACTAAGGTCCAAAAACAAACTAAATAATGCAAATAGATAACTTTGTATGGCTAAACCATAGACAAAAATCAGAGAAGTACGAAAATGTATTATCACAACAAGTCACTATTAAAGCAGAATGTAAATAAAAGCCTTTATCTTTTCATTTGATGAAAAGCTTATATTTCATAGACCTCAGAGTCTTGAATAAAATAATAATGTCAAATAAATCCCTTTGTAAGAAATAGCAACATACCTTTGCAGCAACACAATTCTTTAATTAGACAAAAGTATTGCAAGACAAATAGCAGTATCAAAAATGTGTGGTTTCAATCACCCCTCCTATGATACAAGTACATTATTACAAGAGTTTAGCTGATATAGTGTAGATTCAGCCTTGTGAGCACTGTGAATATGCAAATTAGGTGCCAGATGATTTGCATGCATGAATAACACAATCTGCACTAAGTGCTGAGAAGGCAATCGAGGTGTAAGGACTGCAAGATTCCATGCTCATGTTGTACTAGTGCAAGAATAAGCACCAAAGTGTTACTTGTTAAGGTCTTGCAAGTGTGAATAATTAGCATAACTGCAGGAATAATTAAGTTGTTTACACTCCTGCTACTTTGATGCACATTTACTGTGGGTAATACTAAATGATTATGGTCCAACTTTACCTCTGAGTAATAAGTAGTTGATATTAATTCATATGAAGTACTTTACAGTCAAATAAAAATGCATATCAAAATAAATTGAAATAGCATTACATCCATGTCATATTATCATGACAAGGGGAGTATTGCTAACAAAATAAAGGTCAGAAAAAACTCTAGTTTGCAAATACATGTTGCTATTGTGACAGGAATCATTAGCTTAATGTTTGAGTATATGCCATTTATCCACACATCTACTGGGAAATTACAAAGGACAGCTGTTAGAAATGTATGTATCACCTCTATTGTAAAGTGATGCAATGTTACTACTTGAGTATATGTAAGCTACTTTCTGTACTTCATACATCTGTCTGTTGTCTGGAGCAAATAGTGAAAATATGATTCATTACATCAACATATCTCTCAAGTAGTAATCCTGACAGACAGGAATTTCCTTTGAAATGATGTCAGTTCTAGTTATATCTGCCATGCCAAAAAAGATCTAATGTCAACTGCTGTCTGTCCCCTTTCACATTTTTTGGCATTGCATAAAGTCCTGACAATGTGTGACAGAAATTCGAGTTCTGATGTGGCAAGGGGATGTGAAAAGGATGAATGTCTCTGTTTAATACACTACATGCTTTGGTCATTGCTAAATGTACCTTTCATTTTCATTTCCTTTTCAAGTTTTTTTAATTTTTTTTTTCCTTTTGCATTTACACACTACTTGGTAATGTGCAAACACAGTTCATGGCAATGGGCAAAATGAGAAATTTAATTTGGGTCACTTTCTGTAACACAAATGAGCCTGGGACCAGTTTATAGTCATCAGCACTCTGAACAGAATTGAGTGAAGAAAATGCACCGTCCTAGTTATCTATATATGTGGCACAATGTGGAAGTGAAGTGAGTTTATGGAAAGAAGAAAGGTAGTGCCAGGTTCAAATCCATTTTCCAGATAAATTCACTGAGGTTGTCAGAATGATATTTGTCATAAACTATTGATTAGGAACATAACACTAAATAAAAATGCGTAGCATAGATATAATTTTTGTAACAAATGTGTCAGTAGGCTTGGTATACAAGTCCAGTATAATCTATGTAGTCATCTCTACCTCTGACATCCTCTCTGACCTACATGCCCTCACCCACACCTCCTTTAACTCTATTGAAAACTGGGTCTCTAATAACCAACTCATCCTAAATCTCAAGAAGATCAAGCTTCTTTTATTCCTACAAAAATCTCTCGCACATCTTAAACTTACCTTCTCCATTACTTCTCTTAACAGCACTGTCATAAATGCAGAAACTTGCACCAAACTGCTTGGAGTCACCATAGATGACCAACTCAAATTTGACCTTCATGTCCACCACTGCATAAAGAAAACACACAAAAAACATGGCTTGCTTTACAGAAATAACTAATTTCTTACAAAAGACTCTAGACTCTCTCTTCCCCACATCTTCCTTCTCCTGTCTTCTGTACATTTCACAAATATTAACTAATCTACAAACCTGTCTTCTAACTAAACTTGAAACCACCTACAACAAAATAGTGATATTTGCTGCTAACCACACCTCATATACACATCACTGCCAATCCCTGAAACATTTAAACTGGCTAGAGTTCCCCCACCAACTTCTTTTCTCCCAACACCCTATCATTTATTACATACTCAACAGGCCCTCAGCCTGTGCTTCTATCACCTCACTCATCTCACTTTATACTCCTTTAAGAACACTTAGAAGCTCTGACCAACAACTTTTTGGAAATTTACAAGCACAAAAAATTTATAGACTAAACTCTGTATAGCTACATTCTTGCCTAAGCCTGGAACAAACTACCCTTGCACATCAGAAACTTACCTCATGTACATGAATTCAAAAAAGCTCTAAATGAACACCAGCTTAATGCCTGGACATGTCACTGTAGAAAGCTCAATCTAAACTACCCTCCCTAATTACCACCAATCACTCCTGTCCTCTGTGTCCCCTGTTACTACGTCTCACAACCACTCTACTACAATCTCCCTTATACTGTCCCTATCACCAACTTACTATGTTTACAACTACTCCCTCAACTTCTACAACTAATCAGCTTAATGGTGAATTTTGTCCAATCTGCCTTTGAGAAATATATATCCCTACATGTTTACCTTACCTTATTTTGCATTTGAATCCAAATGTTTATATTTTTCAGACTGTGTTAACAGACTTATGTGTCATATTTGTTTATGCAATGATATGAAATAATGTGGCATGTCATTAATTTTATTATGTTTTATCTCCCCCAAACCTATCTCGCTGTTTTAATTATTTGGAATACATTGCTTCTGAAACACAAATGGCCATTGACACAGGTAATTAGACAGACCACTGTAGTTTGGCCCATGATACCTCCACAGGTGGTTACAACACCACCATCAAAGCAGCACAGACACCCAGCACATTTAGGTCACAACCTGTCAGTGTTGCTCCACAACTCCTACCCTACCTGGTCCACCTGTATTAGGTAGCTGTGCCCTAGTTGCTGGTGCAGTGGTACCATCCAGGAGCAGTAGAAGTGGAGGTGGCCATTTTGTCACCCATCAGGAGCTGACAGGGCTGATGGAGAACATAATGCAGTGGGGCCTCAGTGTTGAATTGAAAGACCTGAGATGATACTGTGTCTGATTGCAAAATGGATGCTACTTCCAGCACTGACCCAGGAAACTAACAGAGGAGATGGTGATGACAGTTCTGAGGGTGAGGACTAGATTATCACTGTATTCAAGATGTACACAGATGTATCTCCAATATATCCTACCTATCCCCAATCATGGTGTCCCCCGACCATTTATGGGCATGATCATCCCTGTCTGTCTTGTCTGTTTGCATACCTACCTGACCATCTTATTCCAAAGCAGCTTCCCAAACAGTCCTTTCACTCCCAAAAATAAATAAATACATAAACAAACAAACAAATAAATAAATAAATAAATAAAGGCACCTGTCACATGGAAACATAAATAAATAAATATATGTTCCAGTCATAGCTCTCCACTTCATCTGTGTGTCAACTTGACACACAGTTGGCTATGCAATATTATTCTGTATATATATATATATATATATATATATATATATATATATATATATATATATATTTATATTTGTTGTAGTGAATTGGACAACTATGGTGCTCTCCCACCACCTCCCTGCAAATTCCTGTATTCTTTTTCCTATGTCCTCCTGTCCATTTGTCCCATATTTTCACCACTTTCTTATTAACCCTTTTTTCTCACATTTAATCTGGTCAAAAAGTAGAAACACACATGGCCAGAAATGACCTATCAAAAAGCCTTCACTTTTTCTCCTCAGCATTTGCATTGCACACTAGTGCTGAATGACGGTGAATGCTAATTCATGTTGCATGGCAAAAACAGATGAGTTTATACCACTGTCCACACTAGTCTCGTTGACTTTGCTCAGTGTGCTTAAACCTGCTGCACTACAGAAATACAGAGTAAAACATTACTTTGAAACAGTTAATGTAACAGTTATTAGGCTGCTGGATATAATAAGCTAAGAGTTCCTATGTTTTGTGTTGAGATACTTCAAGTCCCTAAACTGATGTTTTGCCATAATCTCAAGGATTTGATTCTAGACATATGTCAAAATACACTGGTCCGTGTCTCTTTCTAATTCTATCATATGTTTAAGTACAAACTTTTGCATTTAACTCCAGTTAGAACATTTCCTAAACCTAGTAGAAATAGGAAAAATATATCACAGCATTTGAATAGTGCAGGAATAAACCCATTGCAAACACATTTCAGCCCCAGCTTAGTACACCACCCTTATCCTGCTCATTTCTTGATCTTGTTCTAACCCTCCTACAACTTCTTGCTCCCTATTGCAAATACCTTATTGCCAAGAGCATCAGGGCTGGTGTTAGCAACTGTGAGGCCCAATTTGAATCATTTTAATGAGGCACTTCATCTGGTCCCCCATTAAACCCCCTACTGTACCACACTCCTACACATGCTTGCTTCTTGATCATAAGAGATTTCAGATTAGATATCAAGAATGTATGCTGTAACTACATATTAACATAAAGCAACATGTTTATTTATTAACTTATATTTTGTCATAAGACATGCTAAAACAGAAGTAAACTACTACACACCTTGATTACTCCCTGTCCCCCTCCACGATGCAACATTTCTTGCAGTTAGTTCTTCTCTAATGGTCACTTAACCTACACAGTCAGACTGTAAGGGGCTGGTTTTATGAGCCAATGAGGTCCTGTGTAATCATGGTGCGTCACTAGGTGGGTGCACTCTGGCTTAACAGTAAAAAAGGTCCCAAACTCCTATAGTAGAGGGTGTATCTCCTGAACCTGGCTAGACAATAGCTCCATATGTTCCCTTGTTCTCCCTACATTTTTTATTGTAATTTATTTTATTCTCTCTCTCTCTCTCTCTCTCTCTCTCTCTCTCCTTTCCTGCCTTTCCCTCATTTGACTCATGCCTTCTCTCCTTCACATTCAAGGCTCAACGATGTACATACTGGATATTATATATTATTTTCTCCCTAGAGACATTATACTATATGAAGTTATCACAGGATGCAGGTTCTCTTCTTACCTATTTTACTACTTATTTTACTGACTGAATTATTGTATCACAGCTGCTAAATTACATTTACTTATGCAACATACTTTCCTAACTTACACTTTTTTCTGTGCTTGCTCTTACTTTAACACTATCTCATTTATGTTAACCAACGTTTATTTTTTCCCTTGTTTTCTTCTGTGATACTATTTAAACACCTTCAGCAAAGTGAATCACTTTTTTATCCACCTCTGCCTCCACCATTCAGCACATACACCTCATATATCACTTGCCTGGGATTATTTTACCCTTCTCTGAGTCTGTAAAAACATTTATCTGCCATACTACTGAATTGGTAACATTCTGTCAGAAGGCTTAGTGATTGGAAGCTACCTCTCATCACAGTATCTGCATTTTATGCTTATTAACAATTATTTTTATGCTGTCTGAGACTGACTAGTTATTGATTGTAACTTTATTCATTGACCACCAGTCATAAACCCCATATCAGCAAGAGAAGCAAAATAAAACAGTGGCTCTCTACTAAGCCTGGTTTTATATTTTCTTAAACAGTAACTAGAGTGGTACATGAAACCAGATGGTTAATCCAACCAGTCTTGGGTTGAAAACTCTTTTGACCACTCAGCAACAGCAATTGATTAGTAACAGAGTGCAAACAATTAACACTATAAGCCGTACAGGAGGCATGAAGCTGCAGTTACTAATATACTGCACTAGTCACTAGTGTAATGCATGATGGGAAATGTTGCCCATTCCACTAATGATGCTGTAACTCTCTAACTAATATGGGAGCAAGACGATGACTAGGGAAATGCCTTGTAACTTTTGCTGTAGTAGCTCCTAGGCAAATCACTGGGTCATGTAAGGCATACTGACCCTGTCATAATCTAGTCCAGGGCCCTTTGTGGAAGTTGGGGCCTATTTGGCCAAATTGGTCCAATTGGACTAAGGCTGACTCAGCACAGCATGATGGATTAATAATGCTTACATCCTCACTTGCTTCAATAACTTGCCACTGTCCCTTCAATTGTGTAATTTTAACTTTGTGAAGTAGGAGTTATTTTGTGGTGTGCTGGGATAATGCTCAGCTCTATGCACTGATTTTATCATAGTTTCAAAGGTTCTAATCTAGAACAGTTATTGACTGTTTTTATAAGACTATTTTATGTGTAGCTGCTGCTTACATATTGTACTGAACCATCATTGCTAACCTTTAGCCATAATCAATTTGCTCCCTGTCTCCCTCTCCCCTGATCTCTTCACCCCTTCCGTGTTATCAGTCTGGGTCCTCAGCATATGCTCAATGGCTGGTACTGAGCAGCAGTACTAACTGATGCTAAATGGCTGTTCATGTCTTATGTGAGTTTTTGCCTTAGACCACATTAGCACTGTTAGCTTTGTGCTTAAGTTTGCTGCACTATAGAAAAACAGACTAAAAGTAATAAAGTGTATTACAGTTACTCTTCCATATCTATTAGGCTACTGGATGTCATGTACAGTCTAAGCAATGTTACAACTGATATAACTGTGATGAAGGCCTCTGCCTTCGGTGTCCCTTACTAAAGTATGATTTCCTCTGTGGAGAATTAAGATAATCCTCTGATATGTATACTAGTGTTTTATACTATCAAAAGATACAAATCCAGAAGTATGTCAGATAATTATCTAATGATGCTTGTCCACATTAGTAATATTTGTGTAATTGGGTGTATATCAGAACATCGAAGTATTAAAACTTTGAATGTTCTGATATCGAACACTATTCAGTGAACTCTAAGAATAGCGAAGCTGCAGAACAGCAAATTCTTTCCTTGGAAAATAATTCGGTTGGCCGTTTCTGTGGCTTTGCTATTCTTAGCGCTGTGGTGGAAAGTTACGGGTTGGGTTCAGGTAAGTGTGCGATTGTTTGTACGTTAGGGTTAGAGGCAAGTTAAGTGAGTTGGGTTACGGCACGAGTTAGGCATGTGTGCGATAGTGACAAACTTTAGGGCTAGGGGCGGTTTAAGTGAGTTAGGGTTAGGGTGCTGGTTAGGTGATTGTGCGATAGTGACGGACCTTAGGGTTTAGGTTAAGGTAAGTGGGTAGATAGTAGTGTATGTTTAGTTTAGTGTAGCATTAGATGTAGGAATTTAAGTGTATGTGTGTGGTTGCTGTTTGCTTGATGTGCTTGTGTTGTGTGTATGTGGTTTGGAGTAGCAAATTTTTTCCATGGGAAAAAATTTGCTGTTCTGAATGTTCGATATTTTCATGTTTAGATGTTTTGGGGCCAATGAAATAGCGTTCGCTATTTTCATCTTTCAATAACGTGATATAAACGTGTGAAATTTTGGGACACATATGCTATTAATTCACATACTACCATCCTTATGCCCTCATCATGGTTCCATTTTCCTACCCCTTCTTCATCCCAATAATAACACATGAAACACTAACACAGCACATACCTGTTCTGGGTTTTGTCAGACTACTAATGGTCTATATGTCTGTACTCTATTTTTGTGCAGAGGTTGCCATAGGGCAACAAAAAATACTGCTAATTCCATTTCTAATTAAACAGCTCAATATATGATTATGCATGAGTTAATGCTTTGCTATCATCCCTGCAAATGCAATAGTCAGTGTTGCTCTTCGTGGAGAGAATTTAAAAAAATCTGACTAGACTGAATAACTTCTGTATGTACTAATGAAATATTGTACTCAGCATATGTGGATTTCAGTGTGATGTCGCCTAAACACATCTTTCTTTAAAGTTATGTCTGCACTTCAAGGCTTGATGTGGAACCTTTTCATATATACTTTATCAGTGATATTCAGCCCTGCACTGTTATATTTTTGTATATCTATTTGAATTTACACTGCACATTGTCTAGTTATGAGACAATACAAATGAAAATCATATAACAGAAGATAATTGTTTGCATACTGTCATCCTGAGATGAGCACTCATGAATGCTTGGTTGTTAATCTGTTATTTCACAATTATGATTGGCATCAAGAAACATGTACATGTCACTCACAGTAACACAATGTACACGAATGACAGGAAAGACACATTATCAAAGCATTATGTCATTACTTGGAATCAACGCATTGGTGTCATTTCTGCATGTCAAGTCACAGGCCTTTTCAACCAAATCTGTGATTCACACCGGCTTCTTTGCAAAACACTGATGCAATAATCCTTACAAATATGTGTTTTCACACATTTAAAGTCAGACTTCTGCTGTGGCACTTGACATTGATACTGTGTTCTCTAGGTGTGGTAATGAGATAGATTGTTCAAATCTAACAGTGGTGAACTTCTGTGTGTGACTCTGGTATCAGGTCAATGTAGATTCAACAAATGATGCAATATGTCCAGTCCCAGTCTGGAGAAACATTTAGAGGGGAGAGGACTTCCTCAAAAATTTTAATGCAAACATCTCGCCTGCAACACACTAATGAGGTCATCCTGTCAAAAGTGCACTCTCTCTCTCTATAGAAGACATATCTCTGTGGTGCTTGAGATAGAAACTGTGTTTTCTATATTGTGTAAATACATAGGCAGTTGGTTCGAATCCAGCATTGCTTAAATTGTATGACTGAGTATTCTGTCATGTACAGTTGCCACCATCACAACACCTGTTATATACAATTGAAACTAGGAGACTATCTTTTCCCTACAGAGGGCTAACGTATACATTTCTAGCAAGCCCAGACAAAAGGCAGCTTTGGAAACACAGTGATTACGGAACACTTGTGCATTATCTCACTGTTGTAATACGACTTCTCCTATGGCAGTAGCTGTTAATACCATAGGTTCATAGGATCATAGGTTTGTGCTAGGCTATCAGCCCTAGGGCCTATACAAGCCTAGCCATAACAATTCTCTGGCTATTTCTTCCCACACTATTTACTTCCCTGTTTGTTTGTAGACTGTGTAATAGATAGGTAGGAGGTTTGAATCCAGCAAAGACTGATTGCTGTAACTTTGTGTTTCTCTCTCGTACTGTGTAAAGAAGGCTTC
Organism: Protopterus annectens; assembly: GCF_019279795.1. Lineage (NCBI taxonomy): Eukaryota > Metazoa > Chordata > Ceratodontiformes > Protopteridae > Protopterus > Protopterus annectens. The sequence goes on along the minus strand of NC_056734.1, from coordinate 298,872,265 downwards.
AGATATATTGCTGTAGAGGGTTGTTGTGCTCTTCCACTGCTTTATTTCCTTTTTAACAGCATCTTCACCCTGTTAATGGGGATGTCATCCACTCAAATATGTGCTGTCACATTTGCAAAACAACATTTTGTATGGTGCTTGCGATCTTAGTTATATAGTACGTTGTAATCCAGCCACTACTTCTTACACTCAGCTGTGTGAATACCACTGTGAATGTACATGTAGATAGCAATGTTGTCACCCACCTAGCTGCTGTGTACAAGTATAGCTGAAGATTCCTCTTACAAGTATTTCTGTCCATTTTGCACAAACAAATGCTTTGTTTAACAAGGATGATGCAATTTGATTAAATTTGCCATTTGTAATATTAGCAGTATGCCTTCCCCTCTGGTGTAAGGAACTGAGACAATGTTCTGTAGGTTGTTGCCTTAGTAAGTCCAGGAACTGAATCCATGATTATCTACAGACTGTGCATGATTGGGGTCACACTTTCACAGTGCAACTGCATTATGCTTAACATGTGTTTGCATATACATATCATCATGCAAGATTGTGTGATAATGAAACAAATTGTACCATTTTTTTAACCAAATTACATGCACACACATGCCTTGCAGTAATAAGATGATGTAATACCTTCAAATGCACACATATATCTCACAATTGTAAGACTTCTCACATGGTGCATTCAGTCTTCACAATATCATGTAGCGCCTGTGGTCACATAAGTAAGTGCTCAAAACCTACAGTGATTGACTATAATGATTGTGTGTCAGTGTACTGCTATTTATGAATGACATCCAGCACAGTTGTAATGATTGTGTATAAATGTACTGCTATTTATGAATGACATCCAGCACAGTTGTAATGGTTGTTTATTAGTGTATTACTATTTATGAATGACATCCAAAACAGTTGTAATGATTGTGTATCAGTGTACTGCTATTTATGAATGACATCCAGCACAGTTGTAATGACTGTGTATCAGTGTACTCCTATTTATGAATGACATCCAGCACAGTTGTAATGGTTGTGCATCAGTGTACTGCTATTTATGATTGACATGCAGCACAAGTTGTAATGATTGTGTATCAGTGTACTGCTATTTATGAATGACATCCAGCGCAGTTGTAATGGTTGTGCATCAGTGTACTGCTATTTATGATTGACATCCAGTACAAGTTGTAATGATTGTGTATTAGTGTACTGCTATTTACAAATGACAACCAGCACAGTTATAATGTTTGCGTATCAGTGTACTGCTATTTACAAATGACATCCAGCACAGTTCTAATGATTGTGTATTAGTGTACTCCTATTTATGAATTACATCCAGCATGGTTGTAATGTGTACAGTTCCAGAGGGAGAGGCCTCCCCACCCCTTTTTCATTAAACACCTGGTTTGTAACAGTCATGTATCTGTCTTCCTGGGATGACATGGTCAACAGACCATGATGCTTTATCAGAGATGGCCTGCACCTCTCACCCCTAGGATTCTAGATACTGGCTAAGGTTCTTGCCACCCCTATAGTGCCTTTTTTAGGCAAGGATCAAATGACAAATTCACCACCGTAACAGGAAGAGGCAAGCAAAAATTGAAGGTGATGCTACTCAATGCTAGAAGTCTAAATCTAAAAATGCACTCACTCGAGGCACTCCTTAAAATAGAGAACATTGATATCTGTGCAGTGACTGAGACCTGGTTCATGGTTTCAGAGAGCACCCCCGCACTACCAGGTTATAACTCATACCACACTTTTTGGCCATGTAACCTGGACCGGAACACCAAAGAGCAGGTGTGTCCATATTCATTAATGATATCCACACCTCCAGGCTAGTTGCTCAGCATAATGCAGCCAAGGTTATCCAAGTGAAACTAACTCTGGGCAAAACTGCAGTCCAAATTGTAGCTTGCTACAGATCCCCCATCATGCCCCAGGATTCCCACTCCTCTTTTCTTGATGTTCTGGAAAATATTAGGGTTCAACCAAACACCTTAATAATGGGCGATTTCAACTTCCCCACCATTAACTGTGAAAACTACTTGTGTACCAACTCCTTCACTCAATGCTTTCTGGAATTCATAAACTCCAATGCCCTGGATCAATTTATCCACACCCCCACCAGGGGCAACGATATCCTAGATCTGGTCATTACCAAAATGAGCGACTGGTGTTCCACACCTGAAGTCAATGCCTCATTGGTCTGATTCGACCATAACCTATTTCCCTAGATATCCACATCCTGCCCCCACCCCCCCATTAAGGAATCCACAGTAAAAAGTTTCTCCAAAGCCAACTTCATGCTTCTTAAGACAGAAGTGGTGAACTTCATGACACCCATGCAGACAATACAGTTACAACTACTGAATCCTACACAATTGCACTTTATAAGCACTTACACGAGTGCATGGATCATGCTATCCCAAACAGAACCAAGATGCTATCCTCCAAAAAAAAGGAAGCCAATCTGGTGGTCCCCTACCATAAACAAACTGTACAACAGAAGGAAAAAAATGTTGCAAAAGATAGTAAAATCCCATGAGTGGAGGAGCTCCATGGTCAGCCTCAGTAAGAAGCTGCGATCCCTGATAAAATCTTCCAAAGCTAGTTATGAAAAGAAAATCACCACTGATTCTAAAGACAACCACAAAGCATTCTATAGCTATGTCAAGAATCTCAATGGCAACACTCAGATCTGCTCTGAGTTACAGCACAATGGTACTAAATATAAAGACTCAACTGATATTGCCAACATCCTGGCATATAGGTTCAGTGCTAACTTTTCCTCCCTCTCACCCCCTAAAGAGCCCATCGCTATACTGGAAGAATGCAAAGTTCATGTAATCACGGCTGCACAGGTAAAAACCATACTCTCCAAAGCCAAGAACACAGCATCCAGGGGAACTGACGACATCCCAGGCTGTGTTCTACATGAACTACAGAGTGAACTGGCACCCTACCTAAGTACCATGTTCAATCATAGCCTCACCTCAGGCTTTGTGCCCGCTGAATGGCACACAGTGACGGTTATGCCACTCCACAAGGGGGGAGCCACCACAGACCCTGGGAACTACCACCCCCATTAGCCTGATGAGCCTGGTCTGCAAGGCCATGGAAAGTATCATCATGGAACTTATAAACAAATACATTGGTAATCTCCAAACTCTGGACCCCACCCAGTTTGGGTTTGTAAAAGGCAGATCATGTCTCCTAAACCTGATAGACTTCTTTGAAGCAGCCACCAAAGCCATAGACGAGGGTAAGGTGGTTCACACAGCCTATCTAGATCTTGCCAAGGCTTTCAACGCCATCCCTCACTCTGGAATTATAGATAAACTCACTAAACTAAGTATAAATCCCTATGTCACAAGATGGGTTGCCAACTGGCTCAATGACAGAACCCACACTGTGAAAGTAGAAGACTCCAAATCCACCTTCAGACCAGTGACAAGTGGAGTACCACAGGGTTCAGTCCTGAGTCCTCTTCTGTTTGATATCTACTTCTCTGAAGTACAGGCTAACACAGAAGGTCTTTGGCTAATGAAGTTTACAGATGACTGCAAACTAGGAGCCATAATTAAAACTCCTAACGATGTGGACATCCTACAAAATGGTCTTACCGAGACAGATGCCTAGTGTCAAAGCCATGGCCTCAAGCTCAATGCCAAACAATGCATTGTCATCCCCTTTGGTAAAAACTATGCACCCATGAACTACAACATAGGTGGTAGTATACTTAACACCAATAGTGTGATAAGAGACCTTGGGACACAGTTGGACAGTAGTCTCTCCTTTGATAATCACATCACCACAGTAGTCAGGAAATCCTTCTACATGGCATACCTCATCACAAAAGGTTTCTCATCCAGAAAACAAGAGGTCATTGTTCCACTTTACTCATCACTCATTAGACCCATTATAGAGTACAACGCCCCTTTTGGTATGTACCTCGTAAGACATCTATAACAACTGGAAAGGCTGTAGAAATACCTCACAAAGAGGATTACCGGGCTCAAACAGATGCCCTACACAGACCGTCTCAAAAAACACCAGCTTTACTCCGTTGCATATCGCCTACTCAGAGGTGATCTCTGCCTAACATACAAAGCTATGTCAAACCCAGAGCTGTTGGGCATGCTCCACTTAAAGAAGTCCTAATCCCTCCGAGCTACACGCTCTAGGAACCTAAACCTTGTCACCACAATAAACAGAACATGCTGGAGGGATAGATTCCTGTTCCTGAGACTTCCCATACTCTGGAATAAACTACCTATCTATATCAAACAAAGCTCCTCATTAGTAGTCTTCAAGAAAAATCTTGATGATGGATGGGAAATAGGAAATTCACCCTGGGGATCACTTCTGTGGCTCTGCTCAACAGTGGCACATGAAAATAATTTTCTTGGGTAGCAAAAGCCAGGGTATCTTTTTTGGCTGGGCTTGTATAGGCCCTAGGGCCGATAGCCTAGTACCTACCTATGAACCTATGAACCTATGTGATAGGTGGAGTCTGAGCATTGTGTTATAACTTCCACTGTGGCACATGTGATTCATACACACTTTGTTAACCTGTATACTTACATAGGTGGCTGTTTAATTACAATAAATGGCAACATTTTGTGAGTATAGTAGTGTGACGCAAACACCATTGCATTCAGATATTCATATCCCTTTTTATGTTGGACAAACAAATGTCAATACATTTTTGGGTTTCATAGCAGTGAAACAGGTGTTCTGGTATCCTTGGGTTTTGAAAGCTTCTGTAGCACATGTGGTTAGTACTGACTTATATAGCATATCAGCACAGATAGAGTGTGGTTTGTGTCTGGGACTGTGTGTGTGTGTGTGTGTGTGTGTGTGTGTGTGTGTGTGTGTGTGTGTGTGTGTGTGTGTGTGTGTGTGTGTGTGTGTGTGTGTGTGTGTGTGTGTGTGTGTGTGTGTGTGTGTGTGTGTGTGTGTGTATTAAACAATGTGGACAGAAAATATTGGCTTGGCTAAGCAATACTGATATTTGACTGCTCACAGTTGTGTGTACATAGCTACCTCCTTTTCATCACTTCATCCATTTTTTATTATATAATTTAACATCAAATATTGCCTCTTACTTTACACCTTGATTTCTGTTACTTGTGACAAGCTTCATTGTTATCTCCTGAGGCAGATGCAGTCAACGCTTAGCTCTGAATAATGAGTTGTATGATAGTCAGGGGTTTAAATCTGGTAACATCTATCTGTTAGATAACTGTGTCAGACAGGAGTGGCTTAAGCAAAGAAAGTAGTTATGGCACAGTCAGTGGGCCATGTTTTTAAGGTAGAGGTTCCATAATTATTATGATAAGATACAGATGTAATCCCCTCTAGGTTGTTCTTCATGATGCAACTGATATTGCATTTTCTGTGGTTTCAGTGATTATCACACATTTTTCAGCAATCTTCCCTGGTATGTGTTCAAATCTGGCAAGATGCAAATGCTGGGTATGTTTGTGATTACTCACAGGCATCATTTATTTTCTAAATAATATTGCTCTTTATTGCATGTCTTCATATTCACATTTATGTATTACTGTAAATCTTTTGTTTACTCTCTAGTGCTTTATAGGGCATGAGGGCTTATATAACCCACATCCTCACTTTAGACGATGCTATAAATGAATTTGATACAACTTTTCTAAATATCCTAAATAACCCTGCACCTCCTAGAAGGAAGAGACTAAAAAACCAAATAATGCAATTTGGCTATCCACAAAAAATAGAATGTTAATGCAGGATAGAAAAAAAGCTTGGAAAGAATGGCAAAAACATAAAACACCTAAAAATCTTGAAAATTTCAGAATGCTTCACAATCATACTAAAAAGCAAATAAATGATGACAAAAATATACTGTAATAACTTTCAGTACAGTACTAAACACAACCCTAAAAAAGTTTGGACATCCATTAAAAAAATCTTACATCCCAGCCAAAAATTCAACCCAAATCCTTCTCCCAATAACTCACCACTCAAAACTGCAATGCAGTTCAACTCTTATTTTATGGATCGTATAGCATCTTTAACCAAAGATTCCTTAACATCTAATCCCAGCCCTCCCAACAGCCACATATCACCTCATCCACTTTAAACTTTAAACCTGTGCCCACATCCTATATAAAACTACTCTTAAACAAACTTAATCCATGCTCTTTTTCAGCTGATGACCTTACAAGTACCTAAAAATAACAGCCAATTGCATTGCCCATCCTGCATCAATCCTTATAAATAGGTCAGTCCAGGAATCCCACATTCCCTCTCTCTGGAAAAAGTCACACATTATCCTCTGCACTAAGGAGGAACTTCAACAGACATTAATAACTTCAGACCTATAGCAATCTTATCTCCCCTCACCAAAATACTTGAAAATGTATACAAAAACAATTGTTAGACTATTTCCTGCAGGAATGACTCTTATCCCCTACACAACATAGCTTGTATCCTTCCCATAGTACTAGCACTGCCCTTCAAACTTGTATAGATACTATCAATAAAGCTGGAAATAACAGCAAACTAGTCTCTTCCTTATTTCTAGACTTGCCTAAAGCCTTTGACACAGTTTGTCACAGCAAACATCGACTTCAAATGTCCTCACTAGCTTTGTCTGAGCCCACCCTTGTGTGGTTCAGTAACTAGCTGTCCAATCAGTAAAATGGCATTCCATGGTCTCCCCTTATCTCCCAGTCACCACGTGTATACCACAAGGCTCTATCTTTGGTCCCCTCTTCTTAAACATGTTCACCAACACCCTCTGTACAGCCACCAACAGGCCACCCTAATACAATATGCCAAGCAAAACAAAACTCACAACTGTAAAGGTAGCTCAAGGTGAAAAAATGCAAATGCTGTGGGATTTTAATCGGATTCTCCATGGTGGTGAGCTCAAGATTTGTTCTGTAGCTAATACAATATGCAGATGATTCCACACTTATTTTCACATCTGACAACATGGTATACCTCAAAAAAATTATTCAGGAAGCTTTAACAGCCACTGAAACATGGCTTAGTACATCAGAACTAATGTTCAACCCAAAAAAGACCAAACTATTACTTTTTCCCCAAATTTCTCTCTTGTGAAGAAGCAAAATTTAAAGTCCTCTTTCTTGATGATACAACCATTGAAGTCACTTCTCATAGTAAATCACTAACCTTCAGGCTTCACAAAAATGAAAACTTGGACAATGCTGTAACAAAGTTGCCAAGTTTGCAGCAAATACTGCTTTTAGAATCCACCACTTTTTATCACTAAAAAAACAAAATTGGTTAGAACTGCCTAATCAACTAACTTATACACAGATTCTTACCATCTATAAAATTATCCAGCATCCATCTGCCTGTCCAGCTCTAAAAACATTCCACACAACTATTTTCCCAGTTGATCATTGTGATACAGTGACCTAATCCTCTGGTCTATCTACAAATTTATCAAATCTTCTGGGCATTGTTTATAACTGTACAAGATTACTACGTACTGGAACCCTGTACCTGTATCCATCAGGTCAATACCTGCCCCCCCCCCACCCCCACCATCTTTCAAAACTACTCTGAAAGACTTCCTAGCAAAAATCTGGTTCTGTTCTTGCTTAAAACCAGCATAAACTATATCCCTAAAAATGAACAAGTACCTTTTCATTCCTTATAACTCCATGCTTTCCCTTCTTCACAATTCATTTCTCTGACTTTCTTCTCTAAACAGGTTTACAGATTAGTACTAGGCTAACTGCCCTTGCAAGACATTTTAAGCCTTGCTAATTATCCCCTGTGAGATTCAAACCCTGCACCTTGTGTTTGTAAGGAAAACACCTTAACCATTAGGCCACCCTCCCAACTACATTACAATCCTGTCTTTCCCTCACTTCATATTGCAGTTTCTGTTTGTGTTAGGCAAACTTACCTTTAATTTCTATACAAAATTGTCTAAAAGTTATCTAAATATTAAATGATTGTCATATAACTTGTATCAACTCTTAACCAATGCTTTTATATGTCTAATTTGTTATAATTATTTAAACTGCAGATGCTTTTGCTTATTTTTGAAGATTATAAAATTATTTTTCTTAAAATGTTTTGCAATAATTTGGAGATTTTCTCCCAGGTTTTCCACTGAAAATGGACTTCTACCCAGCCGGAGTTTCCTGCTAATCAAATACTGATAAATCAATAAATAAATAAGCAACATTTCTTAAAGTGTGTCATGCTGCAAAATCATCAGAAAGTGTGATTGGGCTTATGTTATGATACTTTCTTGTGTGCCTGTGCTGTTTAGTTTTTTTGTAATTCCTTATGAGCATTCCAAGCGTAACTATGTACACTATGCACAATATTTAACAAGGAAATCTTTAATTACTGATTGCCATGAGATATTTATTGTCATTTCTTGCTCTTGGTCAGGACATATGTGAATTATAATGTATAATGTTGGCTTTGCCAACTTCCATAAAATGCAGTTATTGATCTATGAGTGAAGAATGACAACATTTGCCACAGGTCATTGTACATTTGATTTATGTCTGTAAATCCACAAGGTGTCACTTAGTAATGTACGTTGATGATTCACATGTGTATGTTTGTATGCTACTGTACGGTTTTACATTTATTAATATTGCTCTTCACAAGGTTCACTTCAGGCCTATCATTCATGACATAATGCATTAAACATTGTTCTTTAATACACACGTACAAGTCATCATGTGTGTGGTGAAGCAGTTACACTGTGACACACGTCATATAATTGCTTACATTGGCACAAAATGCATCATAGTCACAAATAATTTCAGCCTGACAGTTATTACATTTGCCCATTAGATGATGTCTTCATTGCATACTGCTGGAAGAATTATTTTTAGTACCTCAATATGAGTAATTATTTTTGACTGGTATGCTCTTTGTGTAATAATCACATCTTAACTAAATACAGTTTCTTCTTTAGATTCCCCTGCTGCTTATTTGTGCACTAATCCCTATATCTGAGTACAGTTTCCTCATTTAACTTCCCCTGGATCTTAATTCCTGCACTAAAGTTGTCATTGCCTTGTATTATGCTGTCTGCAGGTACTGGCTCACTAGATTTGCCTGCAGATAGCGCCTGTTGTTTACATTGTGTGCTCATGCTTCTGTGCACCTTTTTATGGCTGCTAATACTTGTGTTATTGACAAATAGGAGCAGCTAAGTGTGTATACTTGCTCAGCAGCTTCAATATTCAATGAGCACTGCTACTAATCATGTTAACACACTTGTGTCACTTAGGCTTAGCACAAAGTGTGCACACTTTTTAAGGATTATGTTAGCACACTTTTTAGGGATTATGTCATGCCTGAGTTCATGTAGGCTGCATCCTACATGAACTCAGGGATTAGATCTCAGCACCATCAGGCACCCTATTCAACCAAAGCCTGAGCACTGGCTTCATCCCAGCTGAGTGGAGGACTGTCATCCCTCTACACAAAGCTGGAGTGTCCACTGACCAGGCAGTTATAGGCACATCAGCCTAACTAGCCTGATCTGCAAGGCCATGGAACACATTATCATGGACCTTATAAACAAGGACACTGGCAACCTCCAAATGATTGCACCACACAATTTAGTTTTGACAAAGGGAGATCATGCCTGTTAAACTTAGTTGACTTCTTTGAAACAGTTAACAAAACCATGGACGAGGGGAAGACTATGCACATCACCTACCTTGACCTAGCCAAAGCCTTTGACACTGTTCCCCACTTGGGCATTATATATGAACTTTCCCATCTAGGCATCAATCCATATGTTATCAGATGGGTATCTAACTGGCTCACTGATAGAACCCACGCAGTCAAAACAGGGGAAGCCACCTCTAGTAGCAGACCCGCAATGAGTGTTGTAACCCAAGGACCCGTCTTGTGGCTTCTACTGTTTGGGATATACTTTTCTGAGTTGCAAGCCAAAACCAGTGGTCTGTAACTGACCAAGTTTGCAGATGACTACAAGCTGGGTGCTGTCTTAAATTCCCCTAGTAATGTGAACTTCCTCCAAGAGGGCTTACCCAAACTAATGACTGGTGCCAGAAGCATGGCCTCAAACTAAATGCCAAGAAATGCATAATTATCCCCTTTGGGGAAAATGGTGTCCCCACTAATTATCACATTAAAGACAATGTACTAAGTATGCAATCAGTCATGAGGGGCTTGGGCACCCTGGTTGATAGCAACCTCACTTTTGACTACCATGTTGCCTCCATTGTATGGAAGGCTTTCTACATGACGCACCTCATAAGTAAAGTTATTTCATCCAGGAACAAGGAGGTCATAACATCCCTGTACTCCTCCTTTATCAGACCCATTATCAAGTACAGTGCCCCCTTTGGCATGTACCTTGCCAAGCACATGCAGCAGCTGGAGAGACCACAGAGGTTCCTGAACAGGAAAATCCACGGTCTCAAACACCTATCCTATACAGACAGGCTAAAAGCCCTGTCCCTCTACTCAGTCTTGTACAGATTGCTCAGAGGTGACCTGTGTCCGGCATACAATGCCATCTCTTGCCCAACCTTGATGGAGTTGCTACATATCCATAAGTCAAACTCCACTCACACAACCCACAAGCAAGGCCTCAGCCTGGTCTGTGACATTAATAGAACTTGTTGGCAGGATAGATTTCTGTCCCAAAGACTCCCCTATTTGTGGAATAGACTCTGTCTCCATGTCAAGCAGAGTACCTCACTATCCCTCTTTAAGAGGAATATGGGAAACAGAATATTCACCCCTGGGATTCCACCTGTACCTCTAGTGGACAGGGGAAGCAGGTGCTGACATTGTGGGAACACAGGAGAAATTCTTGGCTAGGCTTAAAAAGGCCTCTGGGTCAATAGCCTATTATCATCATATGAACCTATAATATCAGTCTATAAAAATATGCCATTTTGATCAGAATTCTACCCTAATTTCAAATAGCAATCCCTTTATACTTCTTCAAGATATTCTTATGAAATTTTCCAGAAAAAAAGCTTCATAATCACATATTCATTTTGTTTGGATTCTCAAATATGGGCATGTATCTCATACCAAATAAAATATGCGTAGTTTGCCATAACATTTAAATATGACAGAAAGTATAACTTTTTTTGGAAAAGAGCATTATTTTTGGTTCTTAGGTTCATAAGATGTCACTAGGTTATTGACCCGAGGGTCTTTACAAGCCTAGCTGTTAAATCCCAATAAAATACTAGATGAGAGATATCTTGCATGGCCAAGGTTTCTATTAGCAAAGACAACCCATGTCCAGAAAAGAAGCCGGGGTAATCCCCAGCAGAAATGTATGGCTTCCCATCCTGTTGTCCAGGTTGTGCTTAGACAGGGTCATAGAGGTGCTCTGCTTGATATAGAATGGAAGCCTATTCCAGAGGAGTGCCAACCTTTGAGAAATGTATCTGTCTCTCCAGCAGGTCCTGTTTATGTTGAAGGCTAGTTTGAGTTCCCCAGAATGGGTTACTGTAGTCCCATTTGACTTACAGATGTGCAGCATTTCCATTAGATTTGGATCAGAGATAGCCATGTATACCAGACATAAGGGGTATACATTTTTTGAGATTTTTTGAATCTCACCATCATGGCTGCTGCTGGTGCCTGGTTAGGAGTGCGCTCCTAGTTTGTTTTGCCCTGTTTTCCCTTGGGACCTTGCCTGGGTGGATACATTTATTGGACTAAGGTCACCTACCTCATCCATACATTTTGCTTAGGCAATATACTGCTTTGCTGCCTCAAATCCCCTTTGTTTTCCCTTGGGACCCTTCCTCATGGATACATGCTCAGACTAAGGTCACCACTCCTATCCATACCTTTCCTGTGGATACATTTTTGTGGAGTAATTTCAACCTTTTGCTGGACATTTCCCACAGAGGATATACTGGGATACTAAGAAATTGTTTTACCCTGAACCAAAAACAGAGTTGTTCAGTGGATACTACATTTACAATGTGGCCACCTTCCCATACATTTGCTTTAGGCCGGATACATTTACTGACCAAGAACTCACTACTTGACATTGAATTTTGTTTAGGCAATATACTGCCAGGAGCAAGTTTGTCCCCCACTTTGGACATTGGAACAGAGTACATGTTGTGATACTAAGAAACTAAGTGTGTTTGTGCCAGGTCAGCATTTTCCGCTTCACTTCTCTTTTTTTCTCCCATCACTTCCTTCTCCCATCCACAGCAGCCCCATCACTTCCTTCTTTTTATCCCAGCTACTCTCCCATCTCTTCCTGGGTTTCACCCCTAGTTCATTATTTTTTCACTGACCTAGTTTCTCCTCCCATACCCATCCAGGTTCCTCCCACTTGACCACTAGAGGGCGCTGCTCCTCCTTTTCATTCTTTCTTTTACCATGCTTATTACTACCTCATCCACTACATCTAGACTCTTTACTTACTATCTCTATATATCCCTCCTGTCACTGATCACTCCTCACACTCCTCTCCTGGTCTCCTACTTTGCTCCACCCCACTGCCCCTCTCCTTCTCCTCTACTTCTCCCCTGTCTCTTAAGCATTCACCACGCCACTTGTCCATTTGGTCCTTCCTTTTTCTCTTCCCCCCATTACTCCTCACCTCTACCCCTCTTCCCTGCTCTCCCTCCACCTCTCTCCCTGGTTACTTTAACCTGTTCCCCACATCTGCTCTCACTATCTACTCCTCTCTCCCTTTCTCCTTCTCCCCCTCCCTCCCTTTCTCCGCTTCTCTATCTTCCATGTCCACGCATCATTCACCCAACATAATCCCACACTTCTGTTCTAGCCAATTATCCTCCTCCCCTCCTCCTCTCTCATCTCCGATCCTTCACTTCCTCCCCTTCCCCCTTCTATCAGGATCCTTCCGTGCCTGTCTTCCTGCCTGTCATGTGTAGGGGCCTAGCTCCTTCCCTCACTTCCACCTACCTAGTTATCCGCCAATTCTCTCTCCTCCCCCCCTCTCCTTGCCGCCACTTCTTTTGAATCCTTTTGCTGTTGAGTGCGCCTTGCCTGGTTAGAGGCTCCCTCTGTAAGTAGATCCTGAACATATTGGGCACTTTTTCCCTCCCTTTTTTCTAATCTGTTATGGCACAGGAACTATACCCCAGAATATACTTATAATTTCACACTGTGGTTTGCTGCCTGCTTGCTACAGAATTATGTGTTTTTTTTAAATGTGCATCGCTATAATAATACTGCTGCTGCATAGAGAGTTTTTTAAAGAAATCTGCCATGGTACAGGAACATGTTGGTCATACCATGCTTGTATTTCCAATTGTACACTGTCGTTTGCTGCTATAGAATGTATCACTCATGTGTTTTTGTTTAATTTTGCATTGCTTAAAACGACTGCTGACTAGAGAGTTTAAAGAGCGCATTACTTAACAAACGACTGCCGATTAGAGAGTCTAAGAGCTCATTACTTAAAAGCGACTGCCGCTTAGAGTTTGCCATACAATTCCATTACTCACACAGTTCCTTCTGAACGTAGACTTCTTGTAATACTTCTATGCTTGATGGAACGTAGTATGCATTACTCTGTTTACAAGTAAGTTCTATAGTTTGACTAGTTTGCGCCTGAGCCTCTGTAGTCGCTACCGACTGTGGTGCGACATTGCCCTGCCTACTCCTGACTTGATAATACTTTATCTGCTCTGGGAAGCTGAGGCATCATTATTTGTGGATATCGCAACACTTTAATAGTTTGACTATGTTGCCGATAATACCTGGTAGGGCCGGTTAACACACCATTTGTATTAGAGACCTTTTGCATCACTTTTCTGGACATCGCAAACGGATTATTCTGTTTGTTTTATATGCCTACATTGTTTGTCCATATTGGTGCGACAATTAGTCAAAGGGAACTGTTCGTGGTTGCTTCTTGAACTGTTCTGTAGCTGTTTGCACCTCGCTTTAGCCCTAATAAACGCTGGTGTAATCGCCAACTGCACGTGTCTGTGCTAGCTTCTCATTGCCTTGCCAGTCGCTACCGTAGGGTGCTCTATGAACACAATGTTATTCTGCTTTCTGCAGTATTAATAGTTGAAATCTGCTTAGTTTTATCTTGTATTTAGCTATAGATTTTCTGATTTGATTTAGTGTCTTCAGAGTGAATTATTATCTCCAGACGACACTACTCTCTTCTATATTGCTTGGAACAGTTTTACTAGTTATTGACTTAGCCAGTTGTGCACTTGTTCAAGTAGCTCCTTAGGCTCTAAATGTTTTTAACCCAGTTTAACTGAGTCTGTTGTATTCTGAACATAGTATTACTCTTTGTATTACAGTTTGATTATACTTTTAGCATATTATTTTACCTGCTTAGTACCAATTTTAAGTATTGCAGTGTGTCTCTGTTACTCTGTTACTAACTCTTACTCATCTTTCCTCCTGTCTCCAGTTGTTTTGCCCTGTTTTCCCTTGGGACCTTGCCTGGGTGGATACATTTATTGGACTAAGGTCACCTACCTCATCCATACATTTTACTTAGGCAATATACTGCTCTGCTACCTCAAATCCCCACTTTGGACATTGGAACAGAGTCTCCCAGAGGATACTAAGAAAGTATGTGTGTGTGATACTACTTGGGCCTCCACTGCTTCTAACTCTGTTTGTTAGTTTTGCAAGCTATCTCCTGCCAGGTCAGCCAGCAGCCTCGACACTTCTCTTTTTCTCCCATCCACTTCTCTCCCATCTCTTCCCTGGGTTTCACCAGCTCTTCCTTATTTTATCATACTCAGCCCCTAGACCTACCTAGTTGGCCTAGTGCATTCTCTGCATTGACCACTAGAGGGCGCTCCCCATTGTCATTACTTTTCCTCACTTATTTCTTGCTTTTACTCTGCCAATATCTTCATTCCTACTTTCCCATCCATATTACATATAGAATTCCTTACTTACCCTGCTACTACTTACTCTCCTGTAACCTTTGCTCCACTGATTGGCTCTCGATCCTCTCCTGGTCTGCTACCCCCTGTCTCCCACTGCATCTTGCCTATCACTTGTTGGTCTATCTATTCTCCTTCACACTACGCTCCATTACTTACTACCTTTTCCCTTCTCTCCCTGCTTTTCCCCCTCTACGTATTGGAATACACTGTTCACGCTATCTCTACCCTACTCTTTTAACCTTCCATCGTATCTCTCATTCACTCTCCCTCCCTTTCTCCCTTCCCCTCAATCCCTGCTTTCTCCGCCTCTATCCACCATGATATACTGTTCACGCTAACTCTATCCCACACTTCTAGCCTACTAGTGTATCCTTAATTCTCTCTCCCTCCCCCTAGACTCCTCGATCCTTCGCACATCCTTTACCTCCCGCATTATACGATTGTGGACCTTCCGGCCTGTCCCTACTAGCTTGTATGCCTTGCTCCTCCCCACCTCCCTTTTACTTCCGCCAGGAAGTTATTTATACTCCCCCTCTCCTTAAGGCGCCATTTTTTGAATCTCACCGTCACGGCTGCTGCTGGTGCCTGGTTAGGAGTGCGCTCCTAGTGTAAGTAGATCCTGAACATATTGCAACACTATTATCGGGGCTTTTTTCCCCTAATCTGTTATGGTACAGGAACTTGTTAGTCATACTATGCTTGTATTTCTAATTGTACACTGTGGTTTGCTGCTATAGAATGTATCAAGCATGTGTTTTTGTTTAAATGTGCATCGCTATAATACGACTGCTGTTTAGAGAGTTTAAAGAGTGCATTGGCCATGGTACAGGAACATGTTGGTCATACCATGCTTGTATTTCCAATTGTACACTGTCGTTTGCTGCTATAGAATGTATCACTCATGTGTTTTTGTTTAATTGTGCATTGCTTAAAAACGACTGCTGTTTAGAGTGTTTAAAGAGCGCATTGGTTAAAACGACTGCTGATTAGAGAGTCTAAGAGCTCATTACTTAAAAGCGACTGCCGCTTAGAGTTTGCCATACAATTCCATTACTCACACTGTTCCTTCTGAACGTAGACTTCTTGTAATACTTCTATGCTTGATGGAACGTAGTATGCATTACTCTGTTTACAAGTAAGTTCTATAGTTTGACTAGTTTGCGCCTGAGCCTCTGTAGTCGCTACCGACTGTGGTGCGACATTGCCCTGCCTACTCCTGACTTGATAATACTTTATCTGCTCTGGGAAGCTGAGGCATCATTATTTGTGGATATCGCAACACTTTAATAGTTTGACTATGTTGCCGATAATACCTGGTAGGGCCGGTTAACACACCATTTGTATTAGAGACCTTTTGCATCACTTTTCTGGACATCGCAAACGGATTATTCTGTTTGTTTTATATGCCTACATTGTTTGTCCATATTGGTGCGACAATTAGTCAAAGGGAACTGTTCGTGGTTGCTTCTTGAACTGTTCTGTAGCTGTTTGCACCTCGCTTTAGCCCTAATAAACGCTGGTGTAATACGCCAACTGCACGTGTCTGTGCTAGCTTCTCATTGCCTTGCCAGTCGCTACCGTAGGGTGCTCTATGAACACAATGTTATTCTGCTTTCTGCAGTATTAATAGTTGAAATCTGCTTAGTTTTATCTTGTATTTAGCTATAGATTTTCTGATTTGATTTAGTGTCTTCGGAGTGAATTATTATCTCCAGACGACACTACTCTCTTCTATATTGCTTGGAACAGTTTTACTAGTTATTGACTTAGCCAGTTGTGCACTTGTTCAAGTAGCTCCGCTAGGCTCTAAATGTTTTTAACCCAGTTTAACTGAGTCTGTTGTATTCTGAACATAGTATTACTCTTTGTATTACAGTTTGATTATACTTTTAGCATATTATTTTACCTGCTTAGTACCAATTTTAAGTATTGCAGTGTGTCTCTGTTACTCTGTTACTAACTCTTACTCATCTTTCCTCCTGTCTCCAGTTGTTTTGCCCTGTTTTCCCTTGGGACCTTGCCTGGGTGGATACATTTATTGGACTAAGGTCACCTACCTCATCCATACATTTTACTTAGGCAATATACTGCTCTGCTACCTCAAATCCCCACTTTGGACATTGGAACAGAGTCTCCCAGAGGATACTAAGAAAGTATGTGTGTGTGATACTACTTGGGCCTCCACTGCTTCTAACTCTGTTTGTTAGTTTTGCAAGCTATCTCCCTGCCAGGTCAGCCAGCAGCCTAGACACTTCTCTTTTTCTCCCATCCACTTCTCTCCCATCTCTTCCCTGGGTTTCACCAGCTCTTCCTTATTTTATCATACTCAGCCCCTAGACCTACCTAGTTGGCCTAGTGCATTCTCTGCATTGACCACTAGAGGGCGCCCCTCCCCATTGTCATTACTTTTCCCTCACTTATTTCTTGCTTTTACTCTGCCAATATCTTCATTCCTACTTTCCCATCCATATTACATATAGAATTCCTTACTTACCCTGCTACTACTTACTCTCCTGTAACCTTTGCTCCACTGATTGGCTCTCGATCCTCTCCTGGTCTGCTACCCCCTGTCTCCCACTGCATCTTGCCTATCACTTGTTGGTCTATCTATTCTCCTTCATAGGTTCATAGGTTCATAGGTTCATAGGTTTATACTAGGCTATCTGCCCTAAGGCATTTATAAGCCTAGCCCAAATTTTTGTGGCTTACGCCTTATATGAAAAAATACTGTGCCCATTAGTTTGTTGTGCCTCTGTCCAGCAGTGACACAGAGATGATTCCCGGGGTAAACCTACGATCTCCCATCCACAGGTCTAGATTTCTCTTGAACAGAGTCAGCGAGGTGCTCTGCCTCACATGGACCGGGATTTTATTCCACAGCATAGGGAGTCTCTGAGTGATAAATCTATCCCTCCAGCACGTCCTTTTTATATCCGTGCTAAGGTTTAAGTCACTTGCTCTAGTGGTTTTGGTGGATTTGGATTTTTTGAGGTGGAGCATGTCCATTAATTCCGGGTTGGACATGGCCTTGTATGTCAGGCACATGTCACCTCTGAGCTGACGGTATGCGACTGAATAGAGCTGGAGCTTCTTCAATCTGGCAGCATATGACAGATTTTGGAGTCCCTTTATCCTTTTGGTGAGGAACTTTTGGGGTCTCTCTAATTGCTGCAGATGTCGGGTGAGATACATCCCGAATGGGGCATTGTACTCGATCATTGGTCTGATAAGTGAAGAGTACAGGGGAAGAATAACCTCACTAGATCTGGATGTGAATCCCTTCATGATCAGGTGGGCAATGTAGAAGGTCTTTCTAACCACTTTAGCAATGTGAGTGTCAAAAGAAAGGCCACTGTCAACCTGGGTCCCCAGGTCCCTGATAACCTCTTCTGTGCTTAGTGGATTGCCACCTATATGGTAGCTTGGGGTTACCTTGTTTTTCCCGAAGGGTATGACTTCATTTTTTGGCGTTTAACTTCAGGCCATGGCTCTGGCACCAGCTATCTGTTTCCGTGAGTCCCTTCTGAAGGATATCCGTGTCTGATGCACTTTCCACTATGGCGCCCAGTTTGCAGTCGTCTGCAAACTTTGTCAGCCAAAGTCCTCCTATGTTGGCCTGTACTTCTGAGAAGTAGATGCCAAACAATAGGGGGCCAAGGACCGAGCCCTGTGGGACACCACTTGTGACCGGCTTGGAGTCTGACACAGCGCCAGCAACTCTAACCCTGTGGGTTCTGTCCTTAAGCCAGTTTGCAACCCATCTTGTGACACATGTTTACATTTAAGCTGGTAAGTTTTTCTACAATACCCGAGTGGGGTATTGTGTCGAAAGCCTTTGCAAGGTCAAGGTAGGCTGTATGGACTGCCTTTCCCTCATCAATGGCCTTGGTGACTGTTTCGAAGAAGTCGACCAAGTTCAAAAGTCATGATCTTCCCTTGACAAAGCCAAACTGGGTCGGGTCCAATGTCTGCAAGTCCCCTATATCTTTGTTTATGAGCTCCATTATGATCCTCTCCATAGCTTTGCAGACTAGACTTGTTAAGCTTATGGGGCGGTAATTACCAGGGTCCGAGAGGCGCGCCTTTGTGGAGTGGGACAACAGTTGCCGTACGCCACTCCTTGGGCACATATCCTGTGGTAAGGCTGAGATTAAACAGCTGCCTTATGTGCTGGTTTAATTCCTCATTTAGCTCGTGTAGCACACAGCTGGGGACACCATCCGGTCCCATTGATGCTGTGTTTTTAGCTTTAGAGAGAGCAGCTTTCACCTGCACATTTGAGATGTCCGGGAGGCTACACTCGGTTGGGATAGTTATCTCTCCTTTAGGGGGGCGGAGGGGGGTGAAGTTTGCACTGAACCTGTCTGCCAGTATGTTGGCAATGTCTGTGGGTTCAGTGATTTTTGTATCATTTTGGACTAATTCTGAGCATATCTGGGAGTTTCCACCCAGGTTCCTAACATAGCTGAAAAAGGCCTTATGATTGTCCTTTGAATCCATGGCAATTTTTCTCTCAAAATTGGCCTTAGTTGATTTTATGAGTGCTCGTATTTTTTTACTAATAATGATCAGGGGTGACTTCCCTTTTATGGATTTTGTTCTATCATGTAATAGCTTTCTCCTCTTATTGTAAAGTTTGTTAATGGCTGGGGTCCACCAGACTGGACGTTTGCCCTTTGTGGAAAGAGTCTTGGTTTTATTTGGGATTGCCTGATCCATGCAGTCCTGGAGGTGTTCATAGAAGGCATTTGTAAGGGCCTCCGCAGCTTGGGTTGTGGTTTCCACTAGCTCAGGGGCCTTGAAAGATACCACACCAGTCTTGAGTAGTGTGAAGTTTGCTTTAGAGAAGTTCTTCACTATGGTCTTTTTTGTTTGGGGTGGGGCGGATGTGGATTTCCAGTGAGATTAGTTTATGATCAGATCTCACCAATGAGGGATATACTTCCGGTGTGGAGCATTTTGTCCCCATGTTTGTGACAATGAGATCTAGTATATTTTCTCCTCTCGTGGGAACAGTGACTAGCTGTTCCATGGCATTTGAATTTATGAACTCCAGGAACCGTTGGGCTAGAAAGTTAGGGCTTGAGTAATGTTCCCAGTCTATATTCGGGTAGTTGAAGTCACCCAATATGATGGTGTTTGGAGATAAATTTATACCCTCCAGTGTCTTCAGGAAGGCTGTGTGGGGTTCCTGAGTTTGAGAGGGTGGCCTGTAGCATGCTACAATTTGTAGAGCAGTTTTGCCTATGGTTAGTTGCACCTGGATGGTTTCCGGCTTGCGTTACCAACCTGGAGGTGTGGGTATCCTTTATGAATACGGATACACACCCTCCTTTTGTGGTGTGGTCCGGGTTTTGGGGCTGGAACGCATGATATGAGGTAAAACCTAATAGTGCCGGGGTGCTCTCAGGAGCCTTGAACCAGGTTTCAGCTACAGCACAGACATCGATGTTCTCCATACTGAGAAGGGCCTCGAGTGCGTGCATTTTGAGATTTAGACTTCTGGCATTGAGCAGCATTACCCTCAGTTTCTTCCCATTTTTGTTTTCTAGGGTGGTAGGTTTAGAATTTGAGCCTTGCCTAAAAAGGCACTATGGGGTGGCAAGAGCCTTAGCCAATATCCGAATCCCAGGGTGACAGGTGCAAGCCGCCCCTTGAAGCAGCGTGGCTTGTCAAGCATGTCATCCCAGGCAGACAGACACTGGATCCCTTTGAATGACACCAGACATTAAGCCAATTGTTAAAGCTGATCATCTTGTCTCTATATTGTGGCATCATTCTTGGTGAAGGAAGGATACTGCTCAGGGTTAGGGTCATACCTGCCTGCGCTACATAATCAAAGCGCTCCTCTATGTCTCTTTTCATGAAGTCCAGGGAGGTACGGCTCAGGTCGCAGACACCAGCATGGGCAATGACTGTGTCATATTTGTACTTGGCGTGGAGTGACCTGAGTGCTTGTGTTATGTGGCGGATTCTAGCCCGATAGGCAGCTTACTGTGACCCTCTCCTTGTTCAGCCTGGTGAGTGGGACGGCAGTGTGTCTGACTATGGAGTCACCTATGACAAGTATGTTTGGTGTTGTATTTGGCCTTAAGGGCTGTGACTGCTTTGCACACTGCTTTTGTGGTTTATGTGTTGCTTGTGGGGTGTCTTGAGGTACCAGTTGTTTGGGTGTCTGCTTTGGAGGCCTCTGCTGTTTAGGTAAATTTTTACTCGGAGCCTCCGAGTATGTCTTTGTGTGTTTATGTGTTTGATTCAGTGGAGTGGTAGCATTATGTGAGGCTGGTTTTGTGGTGTGTGTAGTTGCCTTCTCCTCCTGTCTGGTCTTGCCAGTCCTGAGTTGAGAGAGCTCAGCCTCCAGTTTGGCTAAATAGCTGCATCTCTCGCAAGTATTTGTGTTATGTGGGAGGAGGAGAGGGTTGTCTGTGTACATGAGGCAGTTATAACATTGCCTCAAGATTCCCAGATTCACCAGCTGGACCGAGAGAAGATTGACAACTGACCTTTGGACATGCTAGAATAATATTGGGAATTCCTTAATTGAAAACAAGGGCCAGTGGGGAGTGAGGGTGTAGTGCTTTTAATTTTTAGTGCTGACTTATATAATTGCTTTAGTGAGCAAGTGCCAGGTAACTTGAGTGCAATGTGTTACAAGTAACTAAATGCAAAACGACAAACAGTAATTTTCTTTCAAGTAAAACAAAAAAATAATTACAGTAACCAATGCATATATTACTAGTGATCCACAGAAGCTGAGAAGTTGATTAGGTGGAATTAGCTTCCAGGGAAATAACAAGCAAACAAACAACAAGCATATAAACAAAGCTAGATTCAGCAGGCCTGGATCTAGTCTATGCTAGAGCAAACAAGGTGAACCAATTTCAGTAAGATACAGTTCAAATATTCAGGCACTATAAACCTTTAACCAGAAATTTCCAGCTCAGAAGGACAGAGTCCAGCCTCTTCTCCCACAAGAGTGCAGACCACGAACCTTCTTAATGTAAAATAACTGGCCTGAAGCCCAAGTGCCTTAACCAGAACTAATACACTTGGACACTGGGCTCTCAATCAGCAGTTCCCAACTTAGAAGGATGAAAGCTACCTGTCCTGCCACCACAGTGCTTGCCACAAACCTTCCTAATGTAAAACAACTGGTCTGAAGCCCAAGTGCTTAATCCAAAAGACTTGAATGATAGCTACACTTTAATCAAGTTACAACCAAGCAGTAATAAATACCATTGAATACTTTAGAGAATGTCTGGATTAGTGCTCAAGTTACACAAACAAAGCTAGATCCAGCAGGCCAGAATCCAGTCTATGCCACAGCAAACAAGGCACCAACTTCAGTAAGAAACAGTTCAGATATGCATGCACTATAAGCCTTTAACCAGAAATTCCCAGCTCAGAAGGGTAGAGTCCAGCCTCTCCTCCCACAAGAGTGCAGACCACGAACCCTCTTAATGTAAAATAACTGTCTTGAAAGCCCAAGTGCTTAAACCAGAATTAATACACTTTTAGAATAACAGACACTGAGCCCTCAATCAGCAGTTCTCAACCTAGAAGGATGTAAGCTACCTGTTCTGCCACAACAGTGCAGACCACAAACCCTCTCAGTGCAAAACAACTAACTGGTCCGAAGCCCAAGTGTTTAAACCAAAAGGCTTAGAATGAGTTACACCAAGCAGTAATAAATACAATTGAGTATTTTAAGATGATGCAAAAGTAAAAAGAAGTAGGTAAAAACACAAGTACAGTAAAAGCAGATGAAATTTTTTTTTTTTTTTTTATTTTTTTTTTCTGAACAAGTGCTGAGATCAAAGAAACAGATTTGAGTGCTGAAACTAGAAAACTGGCTAGTTATAAGAAATAAACAAGCTAGAAGGCTTCCTCAAACACAGAAGGGCTTGGGGCTCAGAAGCCTACAAATAGTCTGTACCACTTAACAAGAAAGGCAGGAAATAAGCTTAATTTTTTTTTTTCTATTTCCCAGATGCTCTCTTTGTACACAGTAGGAGTGCCTGAAATCAGAATATGATCTCACTGCACTCAGTTGAGTGAGCAAATGAGATGGGCCCAGAGGCAGGCTGAGAGGCGGGCAGTTTCAATGCCACTAAGATTAACACCAAAACAAAAACAGGGCAGGTGGGTGGGAATAACTGAAGAGCAGAATAACTTCAGATAAAAATTCCTTCAACACTCAAATTAAATACTGTATTTTTTAAAAAAAAAAGAGCAGATAAAGGTACTTAAATTCTCTTATACGTCCAGTTGAATATAACCAAGTTCTTAGCTGGCCAAGCTGAAGTTTTAAAGCAGGAATTATTTCACATGCACCAGTTTAAATATGCAAGGACAGGAAATCAAAGAATGTGGCTACCCCCACACCTGTAATTACTAGCAAATAACAAAATTCAGCCAACACTACGCTCCATTACTTACTACCTTTTCCCTTCTCTCCCTGCTTTTCCCCCTCTATGTATCGGAATACACTGTTCACGCTATCTCTACCCTACTCTTTTAACCTACCATCGTATCTCTCATTCACTCTCCCTCCCTTTCTCCCTTCCTCTCTCTCCCTGCTTTCCCCGCCTCTATCCACCATGATATACTGTTCATGCTAACTCTATCCCACACTTCTAGCTTACTAGTGTATCCTTAATTCTCTCTCCCTCCCCCTAGACTCCTCGATCCTTCGCACATCCTTTACCTCCCGCATTATACGATTGTGGACCTTCCGGCCTGTCCCTATTAGCTTGTATCCCTCGCTCCTCCCCACCTCCCTTTTACTTCCGCCTGGAAGTTATTTATACTCCCCCTCTCCTTAAGGCGCCATTTTTTGAATCTCACCGTCACGGCTGCTGCTGGTGCCTGGTTAGGAGTGCGCTCCTAGTGTAAGTAGATCCTGAACATATCGCAACACTATTATCGGGGCTTTTTTCCCCTAATCTGTTATGGTACAGGAACTTGTTAGTCGTACTATGCTTGTATTTCTAATTGTACACTGTTGTTTGCTGCTATAGAATGTATCAAACATGTGTTTTTGTTTAAATGTGCATCGCTATAATACGACTGCTGTTTAGAGAGTTTAAAGAGTGCATTGGTCATGGTACAGGAACATGTTGGTCATACCATGCTTGTATTTCCAATTGTACACTGTCGTTTGCTGCTATAGAATGTATCACTCATGTGTTTTTGTTTAATTGTGCATTGCTTAAAAACGACTGCTGTTTAGAGTGTTTAAAGAGTGCATTGGTTAAAACGACTGCTGATTAGAGAGTCTAAGAGCTCATTACTTAAAAGCGACTGCCGCTTAGAGTTTGCCATATAATTCCATTACTCACACTGTTCCTTCTGAACGTAGACTTCTTGTAATACTTCTATGCTTGATGGAACGTAGTATGCATTACTCTGTTTACAAGTAAGTTCTATAGTTTGACTAGTTTGCGCCTGAGCCTCTGTAGTCGCTACCGACTGTGGTGCGACATTGCCCTGCCTACTCCTGACTTGATAATACTTTATCTGCTCTGGGAAGCTGAGGCATCATTATTTGTGGATATCGCAACACTTTAATAGTTTGACTATGTTGCCGATAATACCTGGTAGGGCCGGTTAACACACCATTTGTATTAGAGACCTTTTGCATCACTTTTCTGGACATCGCAAACGGATTATTCTGTTTGTTTTATATGCCTACATTGTTTGTCCATATTGGTGCGACAATTAGTCAAAGGAACTGTTCGTGGTTGCTTCTTGAACTGTTCTGTAGCTGTTTGCACCTCGCTTTAGCCCTAATAAACGCTGGTGTAATACGCCAACTGCACGTGTCTGTGCTAGCTTCTCATTGCCTTGCCAGTCGCTACCGTAGGGTGCTCTATGAACACAATGTTATTCTGCTTTCTGCAGTATTAATAGTTGAAATCTGCTTAGTTTTATCTTGTATTTAGCTATAGATTTTCTGATTTGATTTAGTGTCTTCGGAGTGAATTATTATCTCCAGACGACACTACTCTCTTCTATATTGCTTGGAACAGTTTTACTAGTTATTGACTTAGCCAGTTGTGCACTTGTCTGCGAGTAGCTCCGCTAGGATCTATATGTTTTTAACCCAGTTTAACTGAGTCTGTTGTATTCTGAACATAGTATTACTCTTTGTATTACAGTTTGATTATACTTTTAGCATATTATTTTAACTGCTTAGTACCAATTTTAAGAATTGCAGTGTGTCTCTGTTACTCTGTTACTAACTCTTACTCATCTTTCCTCCTGTCTCCAGTTGTTTTGCCCTGTTTTCCCTTAGGACCTTGCCTGGGTGGATACATTTATTGGACTAAGGTCACCTACCTCATCCATACATTTTACTTAGGCATTATACTGCTCTGCTGCCTCAAATCCCCACTTTGGACATTGGAACAGAGTCTCCCAAAGGATACTAAGAAAGTATGTGTGTGTGATACTACTTGGGCCTCCACTGCTTCTAACTCTGTTTGTTAGTTTTGCAAGCTATCTCCCTGCCAGGTCAGCCAGCAGCCTAGACACTTCTCTTTTTCTCCCATCCACTTCTCTCCCATCTCTTCCCTGGGTTTCACCAGCTCTTCCTTATTTTATCATACTCAGCCCCTAGACCTACCTAGTTGGCCTAGTGTATTCTCTGCATTGACCACTAGAGGGCGCCCCTCCCCATTGTCATTACTTTTCCCTCACTTATTTCTTGCTTTTACTCTGCCAATATCTTCATTCCTACTTTCCCATCCATATTACATATAGAATTCCTTACTTACCCTGCTACTACTTACTCTCCTGTAACCTTTGCTCCACTGATTGGCTCTCGATCCTCTCCTGGCCTGCTACCCCCTGTCTCCCACTGCATCTTGCTTATCACTTGTTGGTCCATCTATTCTACTTCACACTACGCTCCATTACTTACTACCTTTTCCCTTCTCTCCCTGCTTTTCCCCCTCTACGTATCGGAATACACTGTTCACGCTATCTCTACCCTACTCTTTTAACCTACCATCATATCTCTCATTCACTGTCCCTCCCTTTCTCCCTTCCCCTCTCTCCCTGCTTTCCCCGCCTCTATCCACCATGATATACTGTTCACGCTAACTCTATCCCACACTTCTAGCCTACTAGTGTATCCTTAATTCTCTCTCCCTCCCCCTAGACTCCTCGATCCTTCGCACATCCTTTACCTCCCGCATTATACGATTGTGGACCTTCCGGCCTGTCCCTACTAGCTTGTATCCCTTGCTCCTCCTCACCTCCCTTTTACTTCCGCCTGGAAGTTATTTATACTCCCCCTCTCCTTAAAGTGCCATTTTTTGAATCTCACCGTCACGGCTGCTGCTAGTGCCTGGTTAGGAGTGCGCTCCTAGTGTAAGTAGATCCTGAACATATCGCAACACTATTATCAGGGCTTTTTTCCCCTAATCTGTTATGGTACAGGAACTTGTTAGTCATACTATGCTTGTACTTCTAATTGTACACTGTTGTTTGCTGCTATAGAATGTATCAAGCATGTGTTTTTGTTTAAATGTGCATCGCTATAATACGACTGCTGTTTAGAGAGTTTAAAGAGTGCATTGGTCATGGTACAGGAACATGTTGGTCATACCATGCTTGTATTTCCAATTGTACACTCTCGTTTGCTGCTATAGAATGTATCACTCATGTGTTTTTGTTTAATTGTGCATTGCTTAAAAACGACTGCTGTTTAGAGTGTTTAAAGAGCGCATTGGTTAAAACGACTGCTGATTAGAGAGTCTAAGAGCTCATTACTTAAAAGCGACTGCCGCTTAGAGTTTGTCATACAATTCCATTACTCACACTGTTCCTTTTGAACGTAGACTTCTTGTAATACTTCTATGCTTGATGGAACGTAGTATGCATTACTCTGTTTACAAGTAAGTTCTATAGTTTGACTAGTTTGCGCCTGAGCCTCTGTAGTCGCTACCGACTGTGGTGCGACATTGCCCTGCCTACTACTGACTTGATAATACTTTATCTGCTCTGGGAAGCTGAGGCATCATTATTTGTGGATATCGCAACACTTTAATAGTTTGACTATGTTGTCGATAATACCTGGTAGGGCCGGTTAACACACCATTTGTATTAGAGACCTTTTACATCACTTTTCTGGACATCGCAAACGGATTATTCTGTTTGTTTTATATGCCTACATTGTTTGTCCATATTGGTGCGACAATTAGTCAAAGGGAACTGTTCGTGGTTGCTTCTTGAACTGTTCTGTAGCTGTTTGCACCTCGCTTTAGCCCTAATAAACGCTGGTGTAATACGCCAACTGCACGTGTCTGTGCTAGCTTCTCATTGCCTTGCTAGTCGCTACCGTAGGGTGCTCTATGAACATAATGTTATTCTGCTTTCTGCAGTATTAATAGTTGAAATCTGCTTAGTTTTATCTTGTATTTAGCTATAGATTTTCTGATTTGATTTAGTGTCTTCGGAGTGAATTATTATCTCCAGACGACACTACTCTCTTCTATATTGCTTGGAATAGTTTTACTAGTTATTGACTTAGCCAGTTGTGCACTTGTTCATAGTAGCTCCGCTAGGCTCTAAATGTTTTTAACCCAGTTTAACTGAGTCTGTTGTATTCTGAACATAGTATTACTCTTTGTATTACAGTTTGATTATACTTTTAGCATATTATTTTACCTGCTTAGTACCAATTTTAAGTATTGCAGTGTGTCTCTGTTACTCTGTTACTAACTCTTACTCATCTTTCCTCCTGTCTCCAGTTGTTTTGCCCTGTTTTCCCTTGGGACCTTGCCTGGGTGGATACATTTATTGGACTAAGGTCACCTACCTCATCCATACATTTTACTTAGGCAATATACTGCTCTGCTGCCTCAAATCCCCACTTTGGACATTGGAACAGAGTCTCCCAGAGGATACTAAGAAAGTATGTGTGTGTGATACTACTTGGGCCTCCACTGCTTCTAACTCTGTTTGTTAGTTTTGCAAGCTATTTCCCTGCCAGGTCAGCCAGCAGCCTAGACACTTCTCTTTTTCTCCCATCCACTTCTCTCCCATCTCTTCCCTAGGTTTCACCAGCTCTTCCTTATTTTATCATACTCAGCCCCTAGACCTACCTAGTTGGCCTAGTGCATTCACTGCATTGACCACTAGAGGGCAGCCTCTCACCATTGTCATTACTTTTCCTTCACATATTTCTTGCTTTTACTCTGCCAATATCTTCATTCCTACTTTCCCATCCATATTACATATAGAATTCCTTACTTACCCTGCTACTACTTACTCTCCTGTAACCTTTGCTCCACTGATTGGCTCTCGATCCTCTCCTGGTCTGCTACCCCCTGTCTCCCACTGCATCTTGCCTATCACTTGTTGGTCTATCTATTCTCCTTCACACTACGCTCCATTACTTACTACCTTTTCCCTTCTCTCCCTGCTTTTCCCCCTCTACGTATCGGAATACACTGTTCATGCTATCTCTACCCTACTCTTTTAACCTACCATCGTATCTCTCATTCACTCTCCCTCCCTTTCTCCCATCCCCTCTCTCCCTGCTTTCCCCGCCTCTATCCACCATGATATACTGTTCACGCTAACTCTATCCCACACTTCTAGCCTACTAGTGTATCCTTAATTCTCTCTCCCTCCCCCTAGACTCCTCGATCCTTCTCACATCCTTTACCTCCCACATTATACGATTGTGGACCTTCCGGCCTGTCCCTACTAGCTTGTATCCCTTGCTCCTCCCCACCTCCCTTTTACTTCCGCCTGGAAGTTATTTATACTCCCCCTCTCCTTAAGGCACCATTTTTTGAATCTCACCGTCACGGCTGCTGCTGGTGCCTGGTTAGGAGTGCGCTCCTAGTGTAAGTAGATCCTGAACATATCGCAACACTATTATCAGGGCTTTTTTCCCCTAATCTGTTATGGTACAGGAACTTGTTGGTCATACTATGCTTGTATTTCTAATTGTACACTGTTGTTTGCTGCTATAGAATGTATCAAGCATGTGTTTTTGTTTAAATGTGCATCGCTATAATACGACTGCTGTTTAGAGAGTTTAAAGAGTGCATTGGTCATGGTACAGGAACATGTTGGTCATACCATGCTTGTATTTCCAATTGTACACTGTCGTTTGCTGCTATAGAATGTATCACTCATGTGTTTTTGTTTAATTGTGCATTGCTAAAACGACTGCTGTTTAGAGTGTTTAAAGAGCGCATTGGTTAAAACGACTGCTGATTAGAGAGTCTAAGAGCTCATTACTTAAAAGCGACTGCCGCTTAGAGTTTGCCATACAATTCCATTACTCACACTGTTCCTTCTGAACGTAGACTTCTTGTAATACTTCTATGCTTGATGGAATGTAGTATGCATTACTCTGTTTACAAGTAAGTTCTATAGTTTGACTAGTTTGCGCCTGAGCCTCTGTAGTCGCTACCGACTGTGGTGCGACATTGCCCTGCCTACTCCTGACTTGATAATACTTTATCTGCTCTTGGAAGCTGAGGCATCATTATTTGTGGATATCGCAACACTTTAATAGTTTGACTATGTTGCCGATAATACCTGGTAGGGCCGGTTAACACACCATTTGTATTAGAGACCTTTTGCATCACTTTTCTGGACATCGCAAACGGATTATTCTGTTTGTTTTATATGCCTACATTGTTTGTCCATATTGGTGCGACAATTAGTTAAAGGGAACTGTTCGTGGTTGCTTCTTGAACTGTTCTGTAGCTGTTTGCACCTCGCTTTAGCCCTAATAAACGCTGGTGTAATACACCAACTGCACGTGTCTGTGCTAGCTTCTCATTGCCTTGCCAGTCGCTACCGTAGGGTGCTCTATGAACACAATGTTATTCTGCTTTCTGCAGTATTAATAGTTGAAATCTGCTTAGTTTTATCTTGTATTTAGCTATAGATTTTCTGATTTGATTTAGTGTCTTCGGAGTGAATTATTATCTCCAGATGACACTACTCTCTTCTATATTGCTTGGAACAGTTTTACTAGTTATTGACTTAGCCAGTTGTGCACTTGTCTGCGAGTAGCTCCGCTAGGCTCTAAATGTTTTTAACCCAGTTTAACTGAGTCTGTTGTATTCTGAACATAGTATTACTCTTTGTATTACAGTTTGATTATACTTTTAGCATATTATTTTACCTGCTTAGTACCAATTTTAAGTATTGCAGTGTGTCTCTGTTACTCTGTTACTAACTCTTACTCATCTTTCCTCCTGTCTCCAGTTGTCTTGCCCTGTTTTCCCTTGGGACCTTGCCTGGGTGGATACATTTATTGGACTTAGGTCACTTACCTCATCCATACATTTTACTTAGGCAATATACTGCTCTGCTGCCTCAAATCCCCACTTTGGACATTGGAACAGAGTCTCCCAGAGGATACTAAGAAAGTATGTGTGTGTGATACTACTTGGGCCTCCACTGCTTCTAACTCTGTTTGTTAGTTTTGCAAGCTATCTCCCTGCCAGGTCAGCCAGCAGCCTAGACACTTCTCTTTTTCTCCCATCCACTTCTCTCCCATCTCTTCCCTGGGTTTCACCAGCTCTTCCTTATTTTATCATACTCAGCCCCTAGACCTACCTAGTTGGCCTAGTGCATTCTCTGCATTGACCACTAGAGGGCGTCCCCTCCCCATTGTCATTACTTTTCTTTCACTTATTTCTTGCTTTTACTCTGCCAATATCTTCATTCCTACTTTCCCATCCATATTACATATAGAATTCCTTACTTACCCTGCTACTACTTACTCTCCTGTAACCTTTGCTCCACTGATTGGCTCTCGATCCTCTCCTGGTGTTTTCCTGCTCCGTTCACCCTTCTGGCTCACTCCGCTCCCCTACCCTGCCCCCAAATCTCACCCACCCCCGGCACCTCTAGCTATATCCCTCTTGAAACCACACCTACTTCCTCCCCACACCAATCAACCTCCAACAATTAGACACTCCCCCTACTGGCCTATTACCTAGCTATTACCACACCTACAGTTACTCCAAATTATCACACTTTAATTCAACACTCCCACCCACATAATTCAATCCATCCAGCTTCAACACCCCACATTACCTTCCAGGCTATCTATACAGCAAACATAGTACATATATCAGTCAACTACAATACCCTAACACCACACAATTCCACTTCAAAATGCCTTTAAAACCTTCATCCTTCACTTTATTACTATTACTATCTCTTAAACTGATATATCTTTATTATCTTACCCAACCCTGCACTTCCAATCATTCACTACTTTATCATACAACAAACCATCTGAACCCCACTCACTCACACTCTCACCATCATATCTCTCCCCATCTATATCCTATTACTCAGCTCCTAACCTTCTCATTCAAAGTGTTCTTCTCACAGAAGAACCATATTCCCATAGCAAATAAAAATCCATTCACCTACACATCATATCCAAGTCCCTTCCATATTCTTCTTAACTACCTCTCTAACCCAGTCTCATTACCAATCTTTTATCCGGAGATATCCATCCCAACCCAGGTCCCTCCTCTTCTGCTCACAAACCTTTAATATTTACTTCTCTAAACTCACAAAGTATAGTCAATAAAGTCCCTACCCTCCATGCATGGCTCAAGCATAACAACCCGGACATCCTATCCATTTCAGAAACATGGCTAAAACCATCTATAAAAGACTCTGAAATAACTCCACCCAGCTATTCTATCATTAGAAAAGACAGGACCCAGAAAAAAGGTGGTGGAGTAGCTCTCTTATATTCTTCTTCCTTGCTAATTACTCCTTACAACAAACCTATTCCTAAATTTAATAACGTTGAACTACTTCTCACTCTCCTACAGGTTAACAAGCACAAACACATATGTCTAGCATCCCTCTATATCCCCCCAGGGGATAATATTTCCACACTTGAAAATATCCTCTCATGGCTCTCTAATAACATCAGCAACGAAACCATAATCCTAGGTGATGTTAATATCAACTGGGCCTCCATCCAGTCTCCAACCAACCCTCTCAATATCAACCTATATAACTTTTCACAGTTAATCAACTCTATAACTCACCCATCAAAAGACCCCTCTTCTGGCACCATTCTTGACTGGTTTCTAGTGTCATATCCCCACTATTATTCTGATAGTGGTATTCTTCCTGACCCTCTTAGTGATCATATGCCTATCTTCACCCACCGACTCCCATGCATTTCCTACCGCACCCATAACTACATCACCACCCTCAATGACAAGAACTTTAACCCATCAACCTTCTTACAATCTTTAAAAGCAATTAACTGGAACAATCTAAGAATACTACCATTAGATGATGCAGTTGCCCACTTTAACCGAACATTCTTAGATATACTTGACTCCCAAGCCCCTCTGAGAACTAAAAGAATAAAAACTAATTCTGCCCCCTGGCTAACCAAAACCACACTATCAACCATGCGCCTTAGAAACAAAGCATGGGGACTCTATCTGAAAAATAAGACCCAAGAACTCCACATTGCTTATAAAAACCTACGTAACAAAGTAAAAAAGCTTATAATCTCTGATAGAAAACAACACTTCCATACACTCCAAAACAATAATAAAACTAATCGTCAAAGATTCTGGAAGGGGATCTCTACGCTCCTTAACCCCAGCAAACCACACTCCCCAAACCCCGATCCAAATACCTCTGACACAGATTTAGCCACACAGTTCAACTCCTTTTTCATCGAATCTATTAGCAAACTCACCTCCTCCTTCTCATGCTCCACCTCTACATCTAATTCACCCCCACCCTCTACCACAAACATCCCTTCCCTCATTACCTCTTCCCCCACATTCTCATCTACCTACTTTCCCACTTCCACCTCATCCACTTCTCTAACCCCCACATCACCCTCATCATCCTCACACTCTCTCTCTCCCCTCTCTACTCTTTTCTCTTTAAAACCTATACCAACTTCCACTATAAAGAAACTCCTTCAGAAACTAAAGCCATGTACTAACGCACCTGATAACATTCCCTCCTACTTCCTAAGTATAGCTGCAGAAGCAATCGCCTATCCTATTAGCATCCTAATCAACCGCTCCATCAATGAATGCACAGTGCCCAAACTCTGGAAGAAAGCTTTCATCATCCCCCTGCATAAAGGAGGCAGCAATTGTAATGTCAACAACTTCCGTCCTATTGCCATCCTGTCCCCCATTTCCAAACTTCTAGAAAAATGTATCCAAATCCAACTCTTACCACATCTCTTAGATAATAAGCTTCTAACACCTACACAACATGGTTTTAGGCCAAACCATAGCACTATGACAGCCCTCCTGTCCTTCCTTGAGACTGTTAATAGAGCTCACACTCAGGCCACACTGTCTCTACCTTACTACTTGACCTCTCTAAGGCCTTCGATACTATATCACACAGCCTGCTCTTAACCAAACTTTCAGAACTTAACCTCTCTCCTCCACCATAAATTGGTTCTCCAGCTATTTATCTAATAGACACCAAGCCATTAAATGGAAAAAGGCCACTTCCTCTTTCCTTAATACCCCCACTGGAGTTCCCCAAGGATCAATTCTTGGTCCCTTTCTGTTTAATATATTTATAAATGATTTCCACAAATCCATTCCACTCGCTAACATCATCCAATATGCAGACGATTCTACCATTATCTGCTCTGCCACCTCTTCCTCCCTGCTTCAAAACTTACTCAAGAAGCTTTCTCAATCACAGAACATTGGATGAAAATAAATCACTTAGCCCTCAATGCCTCCAAAACAAAGCTAATGGTATTTACCCCTTCTAAATCCACTTACTTCGACACAAACACCTTCTCTATCACAAGCCAAGATAACACACCCTTGGAACTGGTGTCTGAAACCAAGTTACTTGGTGTACAAATTGACAGTCGGTTCAATTTCAATTCCCATCTACAACTGAATATTAAAAAGACCCATCAAAAACTAGGTATGCTCTACTGGCAGAATCAGTTCCTTACAAGCTCCTCCAAAATCACTCTCTCTTCTTCCTTTCTTATCCCCTCCCTCCTCTATGGAGCTCCATTGTTAACTAATCTGCAGACCTCTCAAAAAAAACAGCTTGCTTCCTGCTATAATAAAATCGCCAAATTCGCTAACAGCCACAGATCATCCACCCATCACTGTTCCTCTCTCCTAAAACTAAACTGGCTTGAACTACCCAATCACCTCACTTATATACAACTGACTTTAGCTCATAAGCTCATTCTCAGCCCCTCTCTTTGTCCCTCCCTGTCTTCAGTCTTTAAAATGCACCTACCCAACAGAATCTTAAGATCTAACAACCAAAACCTACTAGAAGTTCATAAACCATCCCATCCCCCAGGCAAACACCTACTATCCTTTAACCTAGCCCACCTTTGGAACACACTCCCACCATCCATACGCACCACCTCCAACCAGCACATGTTCAAAAAATCTCTTCATACACATCTAAAATCCCAATGGGAATGCTCTTGCTCTCACCCCTCTTAAACATAAGACTACCTCACTTTACCTAACAAATTGCATGTGCCTACTGAAAAACCACCCCATATTGTAATATATCATGACTATCTAATCATGTTTACCTTCATTGTATTGTATTGTTTTTTGAATGCTTGTAATTTTGACGATAATGTTCTATCTTTTTACTTTGTATAATTTTAGTAGTAATCTTATAAGTACCTAATTTTGCCTGATTTTGGAGCTTTTCTCCCCAGGACTCCATTGAAAACGGGTTCTTTTTGGCCCAATGGACTATCCTGGTAAACCAACTGCAAATAAATAAATAAATAAATAATAAATAAAAATAAGTCACCTCTAAAC
Source organism: Protopterus annectens (assembly GCF_019279795.1). NCBI lineage: Eukaryota > Metazoa > Chordata > Ceratodontiformes > Protopteridae > Protopterus > Protopterus annectens. The sequence continues at coordinate 298,837,539 of NC_056734.1, read as the reverse complement.
AGATAATACGCTACTGAGTACAGTGACATTGACCTCAGTCTGTCCATATAAGACATGTGGTGCAGACACTGAATTTTCTTAGTTAGAAAACTCTGAGGTCTCTCAAGTTGTTGCAGGTGTCTGGTATGGTACATACCAAAGGGAGCATTATATTTAAAAATAGGCCTGATGAGGGACAAGTACAGGGGAGTCATACTCTCTTTTGCACTTGAGGTGATGCCTTTGCTAATCAGGTGAGTAACATAGAATGCATTCCTCACCACAGTAGACACTTTGTGGTCAAAGTTTTGGTCACAGTCAACTTGTGTTCCCAGGTCTCTCACTACTGAATCGGTACTTAGAGTATTATTGTTCATTTTATAATCTGCAGGGATATTGTTTTTATTGAAGGGAATGATGTTTAGTTTAAAACCATGGCTTTGGCACCAATCATTTGTCTGTGTAAGACCTTTTGAAGTATGCTGACATGGCTAGGGAGATTCAGTGATGTCACCAGATTTGCAGTCATCCACAAACTTGGTTAGCCACAGCCCCTCAGTTTTGGCCTGGACTTCTGAGAAGTATATGGCAAACAAGAGGGGGCCCAGCACTGATCCCTGTGGGACCCCAGTGGTGACAGGTCTGCTGGAAGAGGTAAAGTCTCCCACATTGACTGAGTGTTGTCGATCTATGAGCCAGTTTGCAACCACAGAGGTTGATATTCAACTGAGTTAGTTTGAGAATCATGCCCAAATATGGGATAGTGTCAAAGCACTTGGCCAAGTCAAAATAGGCTGTGTACATGACTTTGCCCTCGTCTATGGCTCTGGTCACATTCTTAAAGAAGTCCACCAGGTTTAAAAGACATGACCTGCCTTTGACAAAACCAATCTGGGCCAGATCCAGGGATGTCACCTATATCTTTATTTATGAGGTCCATGATGATTCATTCCATTGCCTTACAGATGAGGCTGGTTACACTTATGGGTCTATAGTTACCCAGGTCTGTTGCTGAGCGGCCCGTGTGGAGGGGCATAACAGTCACTCTCTTGCATTCAGTGGGGACAAAGCCAGTAGTCAGGCTGTGGTTGAAAAGATTGCCTAATGGAGTAGCTAGGTATTGTTTTAGAACATTAAGAATACAGCTCAGAATACCATCTCATCCTGTGGAGGCTGTATTCTTAGCCTTGGAAAGACCATTGATGACTTGCTCTTTGGAGATGCAGGGAGGAAAAGATGATGAAGACATGGTTTGTGGTATGCTTGGGGGGAGGAATAGGGGGTGAAATTTTTGCCAAACTTGTCTGCTAGCAGGATTGCAATTTCCACATTTTCGGTGTGTATGATGCCACCCACAATTAGTTCAGCACACATCTGAGTCCTTCCTTTTATATTGCTGACATAGCTGAAGAAAGCCTTATGGTTATCCTTGGCTATTGTTGCTAAATTTTTCTCATAGTTGCTCTTTGAAGATTTTATGTGTTGTCTTATTAGCTTGCTTAGGCTGAAGAGGGAATTTTAGACAGCAGCTTCTTTTGCTTATTGTATAATTCATTTAGCTAGATGTCCGCCAGGATGGTTTGTTTTTTTCTTGAGGATCTTGCTTTAATCCTATTAGGCATGGCTGTGTCTATACATTTGTGTAGATGTTTATACAGGGCATCAGTGTATACCTTAGTATAACCGTCAATGTCATCTGTGGAAACAGGAGCTTGGAAGTTGATTATACCATCCCTTAGGAGGATATAGTTAGCTTTGGTGAAGATTTTAAACCTGACTTCTCCTTTGGGGAGTTCTGGTTCTATTGGTACTTTATAAATGACTGATTTATTTGGATTTAATCAGTGTGGGCCCTACACTCAAGGCACTGCATCAGTCATTCATATTGGGGAGGTCCAGGTCTAGAATATTGGAGCCCCTTGTGGGGTGGTGCACTATTTATTCCAGGGCATTTGAGTTAACAAAGTCCAGGAACATTTATGTTAGTGAGTTTAGGTTCATATAAGTTTTTCAGTTAATGGAAGGATAGTTGAAGTCACCCATGAATAAGGTATTAGGTTATACCTTAATTGTTCCAAGTAGGTTTAAATAAGTGGTGTAGGCATCTTGTTTCATGGAAGGGGGCCTGTAACTGACGATGACCTGAAGGGGTGTCTTACCCATGGTAATTAGGACTTGGAAAAGCTTCATAGAGTTTTCTTGTCTAACCAGTCTAGATGTGTAATTATCTTTAATGAAGATAGATACTCCAGCTCCTTTGGTTCTCACACCTTCAATTTGCAGTCTGAAAGTGTGGAAGACATTATAGCCTTACAAGCCGGTGTACTTTCTGTGGCCTTGAGCCAGGTTTCTGTGACTGCATTGACGTCAACATCTTCCAGGGAGAGGAGAGATTCCAGAGAGTGCAGTTTCTGATTTAAACTTCTAGAATTTAGCAGCATGGCTCTTAGTTTCTTTGTGTTTGATACTTTAGCATCGGGAGTGTTAGTTTTGTGATCTTGCCTAAAAGAGGTATTATGGGGAAGCAAGTCCCTTAGCAAACAACTGAAAGCTTAGAGGTGCCAAGTGAAGACCATGTCTGGCAAAGCAGCATGGTCTATCAACCATGTCATCCAAGGCTGACATGAACTGGATCACCTTAGAATAACACCAGAAGCTAAGCCAGTTATTGAAATCAATTATTTTCAGTTTATATTGTTGTATCATCATAGGCAAGGGTAAAATGCTGTTCAAAACTAGGGACATAGCCACCTGAGACACATAATCAGAGATATTAATCATGTCTTTCTTTGTATAGTCCAGAGAGGTACATCTCAGATCATTCACACCAATATGAACTATGACAGAATCATAGCGGTACTTGTTGTTGAGAGACTTGAGTGCATGTGTGATCTGTTGAAGCCTTGCACCATACACATAGCTGACCGTAACTTTCTCCTTGTTCAGTCTGGTGAGTGAGGCATCTGTATGTCTCAATATAGAGTCACCTATAACTAAAACATTTGAAATAGTTGTGCATTGTCTTAAGGGTTTATTTGGTGGGGCACAAGTGATAGTGTTTTTATGTGCATTGGATGCCTTGGGTGTTGTGTTAGGTGTAGCATGTTTGTGTCTTTGAGGTGTCTGGTGTTTAGGTAGGTGGTGTTTAGGTAGGTTTCTGGAGAGTGCCTCTGCATATGAAGGTTTATGTGTTGGGTGCATATTACGAATATGAATCATGGTGTGTGAGCTGACAACCTGTTTAGTGTTGCTGTTCTAGGCATGAGAGAGCAGTGATTCCAGATTCTTTGTGTAGGAGCATCTCTCACAAATTGGACTTGAATGATTTAGGAGAAAGTGATTGTCAGTGTACTTGAGGCATTTGCTACACTAACTCAAAAAACCCATGTCCACCAGGCTGGCAAGATAGACAGAGGGAAATTGAAAGTCCGTAATGGAAGGTTTGAACCTGGTATCTCAGCAGATAAGGATGAAAAGATGGTGGTATCAGGCAGGGAGATATTTTAGGGTGACTAACCTATGATGTCTACAGTAGTAGGTCTATATAAAAGGAGATCTATAGGGTCTGATGTTGATAGGTAAGAGGTAAAATCTCTGCTAGGTGTTTCACTGAAGAGCTGAGAGCTATTCAACAACTTTTCTGCAAGATAGCAGCTGCCTAAAAGGGAAAATACTTCTATCGGTGCTTTTGCGTCTATAACCACCAAGAGTTACCACCTCTGCATGGTGGTGCACGATGGTGCACTACACATAAGTAAGAGCAAAGCAGCTAATACAAACAAACTGATGATAAATCTCAGACTGGGGCCTGTACCAATGAAATAGCTCTAAGTGAGCTCTGCACCAATGAAATAGCTCGAAGTGAGCCCTGAACCAGGAACCTTCAATTAGATTGTCCTACTGTACACTCCTGCCATGAGGGTACAGGAGGGGCTTCTCCAAAAAAAGATGTCCTGATTTTTAGTAATCAATCTACAAACAGAACTGAATTTAGCTGGTCCGAATCCATTCTATACTATGGCAAACAGAAATGCAATGGAACAACAGAAAAAATCAGGGCATTTTTTTTAAACTGATGAAGTACAGTCATAGTATATAAGAGAAGTGCAAATAAAAAACTATGTAGAACACTTTTGTGGGTTTCC
>NC_056734.1:298753415-298828415 GCF_019279795.1 Protopterus annectens | reverse complement strand
AACCCTTTTGTGATGAGGTGTGCCACGTAGAAGGATTTCCTGACTACTGTGGCAATGTGATTATCAAAGGAGAGACTACAGTCCACCTGCGTCCCAAGGTCTCTTATCACACATTGGGCATTAAGTAGACTGCCGCCTATGTGGTATTTCATGGGTACAGAGTTTTTATCAAAAGGGATGACAATGCACTTTTTGGAATTGAGCTTGATGCCATGGCTCTGACACCAGGCATCTGTCTCAGTGAGGCTCTTCTGTAGGATGTCCACATCATTTGGGGACTCGACTCTGGCTCCTACTTTGCAGTAATCTGTGAACTTCATTAGCTAAAGGCCTTCTGTGTTAGCCTGTACTGACACCAAACAGGAGAAGTTCCAGGACTGAACCCTGTGGTACTCCACTTTCCACTGGTTTGAAGTCAGATTTGGAGTCTGCAACTTTTAAAGTGTGGGTTCTGTCAGTGAGCCAGTTGGCAATCCATCTTGTGATGTAGGGATTTATACCTAGTTTAGTGAGTTTAGCTAAAATTCCAGAATGGGGGATGGTGTCAAAAGCCTTGGCGAGGTGAAGATAGGCTGTGTGAACCACCTTACCCTCATCTACAGCTTTGGTGACTGCCTCAAAGACGTAAATCAGGTGCAGGAGGCATGATCTGCCTTCCAGAAACCTGAACTGGTTGGGGTCCAGAGTTTGGAGGTTACCAATGTCTTTGTTTATGAGTTCCACAATGATACATTCCATGGCCTTACAGACCAGGCTCATCAGGCTAATAGGGTGATAGTTCCCGGGATCAGTGGTGGCTCCCCCTTTATGGAGTGGAATAACTATTGCTGTGCACCATTCAGTGGGCACAAAGCCTGATGTGAGGCTATGATTAAACATGGTGCTTAGGTGGGGAGCCATTTCATTCTGAAGTTCATTTAAAACACAGTCTGTGATGTTGTCCGGTCCCATGGATGCTGTGTTTTTGGCTTTAGAGAGTGCAGCTTTTACCTGCATAGTTGTGATTACAGGGACGCTGCATTATTCCTGTACAGACATGGGCTCTTTAGGGGGTGAGAGGGGGGAAAAGTTAGCACTGAACCTATCTGCCAGGTTGTTGGCAATATCAATTGGTTGTGTAATTTTCATGTCATTGTGCTGGTGTACAACGGCACAAAAATGCTGCAAGGCACGTGGTTACTTGAGTGGGCAACTATCTTATGACGGTCATTTTCCAGCAGTGGTTAGGAAACCCTTTTAACTTGCATAGTTTGTACAAAAGGTTTTTCTTCCAAATCAAAAGAAATCCTCACCTCTTTGTACTCACTGATTAGACACATGACTGAGTACAATGTCCCTTTTGGAAAGTACAGTACTAAGCATATCAAGCTAACAGGTTTATAACTAAAATGGACAAGGGCTTAAAAGACCAAAAATACCAGGAAAGAATTGTTTGCTCTATACTCTATATTGTATAGACTCCTTAGTGGCAATTTGTGTCTTGCATATAGAGCTCTATAAGAGATCCTGTAGTCCATGAACTTTTGAACCTCAATAAATAAACAGTCCAGCTAACACTAGGGCCAGCGATCTAAATCTACTCCAACAAATAAATAAGACAGTGAGGAGGGATACATTTGTCATGCAGCACTTACTCCTTCTCTGGAACAAACTCCCTCTTCATGTTAAGTAGTATGAACCACTGTCTGGTTTTAAAAAGGAGCTGGATCACTGGATGGGGATATTCATAAATTCACTCCTGGTATGACTGGCCTGAGCCACCTTGAGAGAGAGAGGGATAAAACCTAATGGAGGGCCCCATCAAGGCAGAAATGGGCTAGTAGCATAGTTGCCTTGTAACTACTATGATCCTATGATTATATGAACTGTTCCTTCTTATTGAAAATGAGTTATTGTTAATTACTTAACGTGACTTAGAATTATACATCATTATAGACCATAGATATTTGTTAAATGATCTTTACATAGAATGTGCATCAAACCCTTTCAGTATAGAACAGTGTGGAATGTAAAGTTGTTAAGACTCAGACTGAGGAATGTTGCTCATAATGAAGTGCATTTGAGGTGTTAAGTGACTGAAAAGCACACCAAAGCAGAAACTGAAAACACAGACAGTTGAGTGGTATGCCTCCACCTCTGGCCAACACTGATATCTTGATAAAAGTAAGTTAAAAAATATATTCTTCTGTGGGCAATCTCTACTAATTGACCCCAAACTACCTCCTCATCAGGCATCAGAAAATATCTCATTTCTTTTCAGCATCAGTTAAGACAGCCACTGGGACAAGTGTCCTACTGGCACAACTTGAAAATGACTTAACCTTGTTTGCCACCTTCTCTAACGAAAACACATTAACACTATGGACCTTATCTAATAAAATCTGCCACTTCATCAAGAATTCCCCTCTCCTTGAACTCCATTGAGTTACTTTACCCAAGGCCAAGCAATTCAGGGATATCAGTGGCTTAGAATGTAAGGCAGACTTCACCATGAAGTAGCCCATAAAAGACTCAAAAGAGTAAAACAGCTGTTGCTATATTTAAGATTTTCTTGGAAATTAAATTGTGTATTTTTTCTACTTGGATCATGTTTGATTAGAGACAAACCAAAGGGACATTATATTTGACCACTGGCTTAATAAAGACAGAATAGTGTAAGGGTATAACATTTTGGCTCTGGAGGAAATTCTCTTAGAAAATATGCTAGGCAGAAGGACTTTCTCACAATGGCTGATATGTGTTGGATAAAGGACACCTCATTCTCTGTAAATGTACTGTGGTCTTACACAGCAATATGTCTTTTAAAGGGTCTGTCCTCTGTGATATTTACAGATATGGCCTTGCTTGTCAATGAGGAAATAAATGATTGTTTTAGTGTTTAACTTCAGTCTATGATCTAGTCTCCATGAATTCACACAGGGAAGGAAATCCTGGTAGACAGCCATGTCTTCCAATGAATTACAAAATGTAAAGTGAAGATTAACAGTCCAAAAACATAATTCCAAGGGGCTCAACAGGTGACAGATTTTTGAGAAGAGGGTGCCTTCTACCCTGAATGTTATTTGTTTGTTACTTAGTTTATTATACAGTGAATAATAAAATGGTTTATGTTTAATCAGGTGAATGGATCAATGATTCTCAAAAAAAATGTTGTTTTGTCAGACAAGATAGTACTGTTGAATGTTTTTGTCATTCAAAGATATATATGTTTTTTCTGGAATTTTCTAAAGACTGTGTCAGTTTGTGATGTGATGAAAAATAAGATGCATTTAATGTTTATGGCACTTAGACAGTGGTTTGAATAAGATTGTTTTCCAGATGTGGAGCATGATATTTTTTTTACAGGCAAAAGTTGAATATATGAATAAAGGTAACTGTGAGTAGGTCTTTGCAGTTATGTATGATTATGAGCCTTTTTGGAGGTGTCTAGGGAGACCTTTCCTAACAGTTGCTTTATATATTTGGCTGTTATTTGTTTGAAATAGAATATGGAAGTCAGTGGTGATGACAGTGAAGATGTGCTTGTTGTGCTGACCAAGCAGAGTAGATATTCTTAATCTGAAGTAAATTCCTAATTTCATTGAAAAGTCATCACTTGAGAGTGTGCCTTTAGAACACTCTAGGATAACTACAGTTTGAATTTAAGTACTGTAAACAGGTTTATTTATTTTCAAAAATGTTAGGGGTTGTCCAGGAAATGTCAGAGGGGAAGGGTTTGAGGTTGCTCAGAAAGAGATCTGTCTTGATTCGCTACAGTGGGATTTGTGTTTACATGTAATTTTTCTTTGAAACAAAATTATACAATAAAATGAAATATATAATTTTTGAAGAGTGTTTTTTGTTCCAGTTTTGGGAAGGTGCTTCAGTTCTTTTGCCACCCAGTCATTTTTACTTTCGTTCAATAGCTTTGAAGTAATTGAAATAATTTGTTTTTATAATATATAGATACATAGATAGATATAGGTATAGATATAGATATATATTAAAATAAAAACAAATGCAAAACAGTTTAACAGATAACTCCTTCTCTAAGTGCAATAATGCCATCCAGCATGTGTTATCCTGTAAAAAACACCATCCCAGGGGTGTACAGGGCCCTGTATGGCATTATTGCTTGCATATAAGTGGTATAACCACTCAGGAAGCTTGCACCATAAAGAGAAGATGGCTCCAGTAATCTGTCTAAGGTGGACATGCATTGATTGGCTGGTTACCCTGCAGAACAAACTATTCCCATATGCAAGAGAGACTGGTAAACAGGCTCCAGCTTTGGCATACTTCTCTATCTCTGGCAAGTCTTCCAGTGCTCCACTAGAGAGAAATGGTTTTCTAGCAGTAGAGCATGGCATTAATCATCTGCACCAGTATGGATGCAAGTAGAGGTTATCTTTCTAGTAGATAGTACACTAGTATTTAATTATTTATTTTTATGGCATACCAGTTCCATAAGTTTTCCTTAGATTAATGCAGATAGGGAACTGGGGCAGAATATTGAAAGACTTATTGGAATCGTCAGAACTGTGGAGCTGCAAGAATGAATTGAAAATATAGAGCTACTCAGAGATGATAGTATCTCAGAATATTTGCCCATCTCTAAGGAAAAGCAATTCCAAAAAAATAGTATACATTGCCTTACAAGAACAAAAAAGAGATATGGTCCACCATATCTGTAGTTGAAAATATGCTTGTAAAGTATGACAATGAGTTTCAGAATTTGCTGTTATTTTAATTGAATTGTGTTTTATTTTTCAGTGCCAGGCCTAGGGCTGGCCTCACCAACTGTGGAACCCATTTTGAACCATTTTTAAAACCACATCCACATACCTTAACCCTTCCCCATGTTGGCTTCCTAGACTTTAGACTGTTTTAGATTAGACAACAGGAATATATGATATTACTGTGTATTCAAAATAAGACAACATATTCATGTAGTCAATTAAATGTTGCCGTAAGACAGGATAAAACACAAGTAAACTATTGGATTATCCCCAGATCTAACATCTCCTTTAATTCCTTTTATCGTGGTCTTCTTAATTCATGCACGCTATAAGGGGGCTGTTTAATGTTTCTTTCTGACATGGTGGTTAATTAGGTAGCTTGCCAATAAATGTATTCCCAAACTCCTGCTGTACTGCCAAGATCTTCTGAACCTGAATGTGCGATGGCCGCACACTTACCCCTTATCTTTCCTCCAACATTTTTTTTCTTTTTTTCTTTTTCTTTTTCTTATCTTTATTTTCTCCTTCCTTTCCTAATTTCCCCACATTTGACTCACACCTACTCTCCTTCACATTCCATGCCAAATACTTACACATACTGCAAATGCTTTGCCCTTTGTATATCATTGTTTCCACAGAAATGTGCTGTGCAATGTTATGACAGCATACAGGTACTCTTCGTTTTGATTTTATTAACTGAATCATTGTATCTCATCTAGTTTCATTGTTCACACTTCAGCCACATGTTATCCTGACATATACCCCCCTGCATGCTTGTCCTTAATTACTACTGTTGCACTAATATTGATTAAAGTTTATTGTTTCGTTGCTTATAAATCTCCTGTGCTGAGTCCAAAAATGCTTTTTTGTTTCAGTGCTCTGCCTTGGTTGACACACTTTAAATAAATAAATAAAACAAAAATAAAATACAGAGTGCACCAAGCAGACCATGCTGCTAAGTAGCAGGATCATTTTGAAACATTTTACATTGGCAAAACCTTCTGACTCATCACAGCCCCCAGCTCTTGCAGCCCATACATAATGTCCTCCTATGCCAGGAAGTACTGGACAAACGCATCAGTGAGGTCATGCATAATTATTGCGGAAAAACTGGGGAATGAAAGGGTGCACAAAACGTTTCAAATCCTCATCATTTGTCTCATACCACCCCTTTCTTGTTCCACTGTCTTTCAATCACCTGCAGATCTTACTCCATAATAGTAGAATTTTCTTACCCAGTTAATTCTCTTACCTTGTCACAGTTAATGTGCTTCCACAAACCCACACAAAACTGCTGAACTTCCACAGAAGGCTTACTACTACTACTTCTACTACTAATAATCATAATGATAATAATAGTAATAATAATAATAATAATAATAATAGTAATAATAATAATAATAATAATAATATCAGGCTTTTCCTTAGAAATTGCATTTCTCACAATCTACTTGGCTTATAACTGTTTTTGAATGTTTGTTATGTTTATTTAATTTTTTGATAAATGGAGTAAGTGGACTAATACATTATACATTTCCAAGTCATAGCACAGATCATAAGGGCAAAAGTAAGCATTACATAGCAGGGATCATTTAGAGTAGTCACTAAGCATCATGTTTCGTCAGATAGGAGGAAATCAGAATGCCATAAGAAAACTATATAGATATAGGGAGAACACACAGAACTTACTCAATTTGTCCAATTTTCTGTAACACACTTCCACCCAAAACTCCTCCCCAATGCAATCCAAACATGTTCTAGTTTTAAGTTCCATGTTTGCCTCTAGTTTATATGTGCTTCTAAAAGCATTCTATATCTGCACTACATTCATGAGTCAAACTGTTTATGTTACTGTTTTTCCCAACCTTCAGCCAAGTGAATATTTTTTTTGTCCACCCCTGCCTCCAACTAATCAGCATGCAGCCATGTATCACTTTTCTGGGGTTTCTTTCTGTGACTGCAGCTAACATTTCTCTGCAATACTTTTGAAATGGTAACATTCTGCCATATCTGTGTCATCTGACATTAACTCCCATCACAGCACCTGCTTTTTTTCTGTTAACGCTTATTAGTGTTTGTGTTCATACTGTCTGAAACAGACAACTCTACAGTTATTTCTCGTAACTGTATTCATTTGTTATCCACAGTGCTATAACAAAATGCAGTATAATCATAGAATACAGTAGTTCAGCAACTTGTATAAATTGAATAAAATTAATGGCAATAAGTAAATATGCAAATAAATAGGTCCATAAAAATGTATGATATCTGGCCAAGACAACATAGTCGAAGATGATCATCACAAAGCAGAATCCTAAAATAGTACGCTCAATAGGTAACTTACTGCAGCTATAACTTACTGTGTCTAAAACAATGCCAATATAAGACAAGCTTAGAACAGATAGTTTGCACATTAAACATAACTACTACCAAATCTTAGCACAATTTAACCTAGTTTAGTGCCAAACCCCTGAGACCACCCAAGGAGACCTCTACAAAACCCAGTCCACAACCAACAGTAACCCATCCAAGTACAGGTCCAGACAACATGGATATGCAATTTCCAAATCTCTTCATAGCTATCATGATAGACATGGGCATTTTGAGTCTATAAATCAATTATTTCATGTTCATAGACAACCAAAACCTTAAAAAAAACAAAAACAAACACAATATGTGAGAAATGTGGATACACAATTTCGTCAGAGGTAAAAATCACACTTGCAAACAAGGTTGTCAAGAACACACCCACTACATCCACCATACATAGTGTTCACCACACACTTATCCAATCTATACTGAGGCGCTAAAAAGAAATCTCTAGGACACTACCAAAACCAACACTAAACACCACACAACTTCATACACCCGGTACAGCCCTAATAGCAGAACCCATAAGATTTCATACGGATTCTTGTCATAGGGGACTCCAGTGTAGAATACACATATGTCCAGCTCACCAGACTGAACAAGGAGAAGATAACGATTAGTTGCTTATCTGGAGCCAGGATCTGCCAAGTTGCACAGTCACTCAAGTCACAACGTTACAGGTACCAGTATGATTCTATCATAGTCCATGTGGGTGATAATGTCCTGAGATATAGTTCCCTGGACTATATGAAGACAGACATTGCTGATCTCTTTGAATATGTGTCTCAGGCAGGCATGTGTCTTGCATTGAGTATCATTCTACCTTCATCAAGGATGATGCCACAGTATGAACAAAAGATGATTGGCTTCAATAATTAGCTTAATTTCTGGCAACTTTCAAAGAGGTTCGATATTTGTCAGTATGGGGGGATATGATTAACAGACTGTTTCTTTGCAAAGGATGGTCTACACCTTTCTACCCAAGACTTCTGAGTATTAGCTAAAACTTTATCTACACCCTTAGAGCCTTTTTTTAGACAATGTCAAATTGATGAACCTACCAACATAGCAAATAAAACCTAAAGAAACCTAAAGATGTTCCCGCTCAATGCTAGGAGTCTAAACAAGAAACTCCATACCTTACAAGCTTGCCTCACACCCTTACTGAGACATGGTTTACATCCACTGAAAGTACTTTAGCAGTGCAACACTTCAGTGCCTTCCACAGATTTATACCATCAGCTGCACTGACAAGGACAAAAGGTGAAGATGTCTCAGTCTATATTAGCAGCAGATATAGGTCTACATTGGTTAAACAGGATGATGCCCTGGAATTTATCCATGTGCAAATCACCAGACAAAGTCCCAAACCATATCCTAGCAAGCTATATGTCACCCTTTATGTCTCTAGAATCACATAACTCATACCTAGACCTGCTAGAGACAATCACCTTTGCACCAAATACCCCATTCCTGGGAGACTTTGACTCCCCCTGTCTAGACTGATATCAATGATTCCTCAACTTTATTAACACAAATACCCTTTACCAGTAAGTGCACACACTCACTAGAGGTTCAAACATACTGAACCTGGTACTGACATTGCAACCCCCCTCTACCCCTGCAGATCCTCACTGGTGAGGTCAGATCATAAAGCTGTCTCCTTTGAAATAAAAATCAGCTTGGTAACCCTAGCAAGCTTTTAACAGTCAAGAACTATTCCAAAGCACTATACATCATATTATATGGTTCATATGTTAGTACTAGGCTAACTGCCCTTGTGAGCTACTGCAAGCCTAGCCAGTTATCCCTTGTGAGACTCAAACCCTGCACCTTCTGTTTGTAAGGCAAACAGCTTAACCATTAGGCCACCCTTAAAAGACAGCTTATCAAATGCAGTGCCCTTCTCAACACAGAGTTCACAGCACCTATGTGGAATTGTTCACAGCAACCCTGTACAACAACATAAATGGATGCATAGTGGCTGGTGTACCTACTAGATGTAATCACACTGGTGGAATCCTAACTTAGTAGCGTATATAACAAATGGAAGAAAGTCATGGCTAAAATCAGGAAGAACAACTTCCATCATGATTGGAGCTCTCTAATTAAACTAAACATCAAACTAAGAGGACTAATGAAGTCCTTCAAGGTCTTTACTAGGTCAAGATAGCCTCACAGGGTAAAGACAACCATCAGGCCTTCCAGAACTTGTCCGAAACCTCAAAGGCAGCACTCATCAGTATGCAAAACTGGTGGTCAATGGTGCCACCTTTACTGAGTAGAATGACATAGCAAATTTGATGTCTGACAAATTCAGCTCAAACTTGACCATTCACCCCCCCCCCCCCCCCATGAAATACCTACTAGCATAATCCCCAACTAGTAACAGGCAGCAGGTCCTGGCAGAGCTCACTAAGGTCAAAATCACAGGATCAAAGGGCCCCAACAATATCCCAAAATGCCTCTTAAATAGCTGGAAACATGACCTATTAGGGCTGCTTGAGTCAGTTTTCAACAACAGCCTCAAAACAGGCTTTCTATGAGAATGCAGGACTGTGACAGTTATAACATTTCACAAGGGTGGATCATGAACCACCTCAGAAACTACAGACTAATATGGAAAGCCATGGAATGAATTATCATCGAAATGTACAAGGACAAAGGCAACCATCAGATACTGGACCCAACCCATCATGGCTTTCTCAAAGGAAGATCATGTCTATTAGACTTGGTGGACTTCTTTGAGAAGGTCACTAGGGCAGTGGATGAAGAGAAAATGGTACACTCTTTCTATCTAGACCTGGCTAAAGGGTTTGATACAATACCACACCAAAGTATAGTTGATAAACTCACCAAACTGGACATAACCCCCTACATAACTCACTAGATTGCCAACTGGCTTGCAGACAATACACAGGAAGTCACGGCTTCATGCTGGGACAATTCCTATTTGGCATCTACTTCTCATAGGTAAAGACTATTGTCAAGGACTTTTGGCTGACCAAGTTTGCAGAAAATTGCAAATTGAGATCTATCATAGATTTACTCCATTACACAGACATCTTATAAGAGGGTGTTACACAAACAAATGACTGGTGCCAAAGCTATGGACTAAAACTCAATGTCAAGAAATGCATTATAGTGACTTTCAGAAAAAACTGTGACTCAGGCTAATTACTCCATCAATAAGACACCCCTAGCAGTTGACTCAGTAGTCAGAGATCTGGGAACATATGTATACAGTAATTTGGGATTTCACCACATAAATCCCAACTTATAAGTAAGGGCATGGAATCCAGGTCCAAGAAGATCAAAGTTCCACTGTACTTGGCCCTTATCGGACCCATTATTGAGTATAATGCCTCCTTCGGCATGTACCTGACCAAACATAAGCAACAACTAGCATGCCCAAAAAGGTTCCTTATAAGGATGAATCCATGGATTGAATACATTGGACTATATGGATTGCCTTAAAGCCCTATCTCAAAACTCTGTCTCTTACAGGTTACTGAGTGGTGATGTATGCCTGGCATACAAAGCATCTTTGGATCCAGCTCTGATTGGCCTTTTGCATTTCCACAGAATGAACAGCATCAGAACCACTAGATCCAAATATATCAGTTTTGCTTGTAACATATATAAGACATTGATGAGACAGATGTGTGTCTCATAGGAACCCTATGGTCTGGAACAGGCTCCACATCCATATGTAGAGTCCATCCCTCATCCTATTTAAGTACAACATTGACCAGTGGATGAAAAATCAGAAATTCATCCCAGGTCTCTCACAGACAGACTTAAACAGTAATGGACAAACTAACTCAGAACCCACCAGCATAACCTATAGAAACTTCCTAACTAATATACCTCCTCCTAATAATCTCCCATGACACAACAAAACACAGTTAGCTTATAAAGACCTTGATGGTCATTAGCCTAATATATAACTATGAACATATGAACCTATGTATGTCAAATAAATAATTATAGAAGAAAACAACCACCAATAACCACCAGTATCCCAGTCTACAAAACAGTATAAAACAAACGATAATTCCACAAAAATGGCTAGACTTAAGTTTGGCTGAGAGATCCAGTATACAAAGCCTTTATTGCAGATAAAAAGAGACATACGCACTTTCACAGTTGAAACTGCTCCTGCAGATGTAATAAAAACACACATTCATACTGCCATTAAATAGCGCAATCAAATAAGAATGTAACCAGTCATAGCAAACCCTCAATTTAAAGTTCTACCACCCTTCAAAAACATACTAGCAACTATTACAAAAAACTCACCAATAAAAATATATATAAAAATAAACACATAATCTTGGTATTTGTGAAAACAATCTAAACAAAGGTCTGGCCTTGAGCATGGGTTTAATGGGGACCTTATCATTAAGACCAGGGCCAAAATCACTTCTAAGCCTAACAATCCATTTTACTTCAAGTTGTTCTGTTAAATTTCTCACATCGCCCCCATGATTATCCTCCTGCACTCTCCTGATAACCAAGAACTTGAAGCTATGCTGAACTGTGGTCTCAGCATTTAACAGAAATTTAACAGAGCAACTTGAAGCAAAATAGATTATTAGGCTTAGAAGTGATTTTTGGCCATGGTCTTAATGATAAGGTCCCCATTAAACCCATGGTCAAGGCCAGACCTTGTTTAGATAGTTTTCACGAATACCAAGATTATGTATTTATTTGTATATATTTTTATTGGTGTGTTTTTAGTAATAGTTGCTAGTATGTTTTTGAAGGGTGGTAGAACTTTAAATTGTGGGTATGCTATGACTGGTTGCATTCTTAATTGATTGCACTATTTAATGGCTGTATGAATGTGTGCTTTTATTACATCTGAAGAAGCAGTTTCAACTGTGAAAGTGCTTATGTCTCTTTTTTATCTGCAATAAAGGCTTTGTATACTGGATTTTTCAGCCAAACCTGAGTCTGCACATTTTTTGGAAACTATGTATATCAAAGGTTAAGGTAAGATTTGCAGGAAAATCATAACTAGAAGAATTAATGAATATCATCGTAGTAACTGGACATTATAGATCTGAATATGAGTTATTCAAATTTGGAATAACAATTACCTATAAAGCATTCTCAGTTAGTGGGGTCATGGGGCAGTGCAAAGAGGTGCAAGTGCAGGTGGATATAACAAACCTATATCCTGTCTGGATTATCCAATCTTTAAGCTTCTCTCTTGGTAAGGTGGAGGGATTTTTCCATTTAGAAGAAATATGTGCTTGCACCACTACTGTCAACTGTAGTACCCAGCAGTGCTTTATCTTGCTTTGCCCATTAGAACAGTGAATGTTATACAGGCTTGGAACAAGGGAGCATTATATTTTAGAGGGTTTCCACCTATACTACCATGGATTCACATACCTTGAGGATTGGTGGGCAATCCCAGAATTTAATAAGCACACTGCGGTTGAGAAAGCCACATCTCTGACAAGGGGAGCTGCTAACAGTCTTCTTGAGCAATATAAAGGATGTAACCCAATAACCTGTGTATATTAATAATACCATTTCTCATGAACATAAGGAAGTTTCTTTTGCATTATAATATGTCTAGCAACAGCTTTTAAATATTATGCATTGTGGCCCAGATCAATGTCAGGAAGCCAGGATTGTGCGGAATCCATTGTTCTATCTATATATGTAGTGATAAAGATTGAGTGGAGGGCTGCCCATTTAAGGGATATTTAATTTTCCCCTTTTAAACATGAGGGGGACTGGAGTTAGTATATTCTTTAAAGGGGGACCTATTTATGATATACCTCAGTCACAAAAAAAAGGAAGAAACTGGCAACTTCCAAGATTGCTGAAGCCCTTAAAATCTTTAATGGATATGTTCTCCATTTATCATAGTAGTGAGGTCAGAGATCCACTTGATGCTCTTCCAGTCCCAAATGGGGCATATAAGTG
Organism: Protopterus annectens; assembly: GCF_019279795.1. NCBI lineage: Eukaryota > Metazoa > Chordata > Ceratodontiformes > Protopteridae > Protopterus > Protopterus annectens. Next base: position 298,815,381 of record NC_056734.1, on the reverse strand, counting down.
GAAAAATTATTTATAAACAAACCAAATAGCCTTCTACAAGGGAATAGTACAACCCCAAACTTCTGAACTTTTCAGATTGTGTGAGACTGCTTTTACTCCAGATGGTTTTGCTATAGGGGGATACCATATGTTTTATGTGTTTAATAATAATAATGATTGAGACAACCATGTAAGTCCGCATGAGGAGATAGAATGAAATATGTATCCTTCTATGATTGTGCAAATGAGTAACTGGCTGTGATTAAGCCCAAAACAATTGTGCAATTTGAAATGCCCTTCCATATGTGCCCAAGTCAGGGATCCCCAGGCCTATCAGGTCTGTTGAGGTTACTGTCAAGGCATGCTCCACCCTCTTCTTTCTTCATCCCATATAAAAGTGTCAAGTCTTTTAGTTAATTATTTAAGCCACAGGTGTGATGATGGAGGGGAAATATATCTGAACATATGGAAGAGTAAAGGGGAAACAAACTTATTAATTATAGAAATGCCCCCTATTAATGAAAAATGCAGCTACACCCAGGAGTGTACCCAGATAAAAATCTTATCCCAACTCTCTCTGAGGTTAATTCACTAGTGTAATACATGAGAGAAAATGTATTCTGCTCAAGTAAAATGACCTATACCTATGAAAGGACCTAAACTATAAGTAGGAAAATGCCTCACATGGTGCTGCAATTTTCTCAGGCAATGCTCTAGGACACATAAGACATAATGCCCCTGCCATAGCCTAGTGTGAGTCTTCTTGAAGGAGCAGGGTCCTATTGAGCCAAATAGGTCCAAATGGCCAAAAGCTGGCCATGGTCAAGACTTGAATTATTTGGTTTTGCATTTCTGGTAAGAAGTTTTTATAATATAAAGTACAGATTAAAGGGGTTCTGGGTAGCTTTCAGGCAGTGAGACATTTATCTGCAGCTGTATTTGGTAGGGGTTACATGACTGAAATGAAATACAGTTGCAGAAATGCCTTTATTAATTGTATATGTGGACCGCCACTCTCTTCACAGTGTCTAGTGAACATTGTCTAAAGCATATACTGAAGCATAAGTGTGACTACAGCAAGATGCAGGATTTCCTCTGTAGACAAAGCGATGCATGCAGTACCAATCCCTCATCTTCAATAACCATGTGGAAGGGGGCGGGGAAAGTGATGTGTGTTGCGCTTGATGAACAGTACATGTCATGTAGCTACAACATGTAGAAGAGTGCAGTAACATGGAGGAAATCCTGCATCCTGCTCTAGTCACACTTATGCTTCGGTATATGCTTTAGACAATGTTCACTAGACACTGTGAAGAGAGTGCTGGTCCACACATACAATTAATAAAGGCATTTCACATTATACACTGCATTTCCAATGCCATTGACGTACCCACTTGGAATCCTCTTGCTGGATCCTATTATAATGCTTGCTCTCTTTAGATGTTTTAGGGGCTTTGGAGATTATTTCACCACTGTGCACTTGGCTGAAGATTTTTTCTGCGTTTTTTAGTGGGTGAATTTGCTGTCAATAGATCGACAAGAGTCCACAAATGTTTCCATTATTTACTGACTACTTTAAATTAGAGACTGTTAACTGTATGCCTTCTAGTTCTCTAAGTGTGGACTGTAATTTAATATCACTGAAAATCACATTCAGTGTTAATTGAGCTTGCTATTTTTACTGTTGTTTTATAGCTTTATATACATATATACACATATATATATATATATATATATATATATATATATATATATATATATATATATGTACAATAGGAGGGATGACCCAGGTGAGCAGGCATGAATCCCTTTAAATATATTTTTGATTTTGTATTTATCATTTTTAAGTAAACTAAACCCTTTTGCCTTTTTCAGGGTCAAAAAAGGTTACTGCCCACTTAATGACTTATTATGTGATATACTGTTCAAGCAATGCCCAAAAGAAACAAACCCAGCATCACAAAATGAGGCTCATTAGAAGTTTACAGGCTTAACTCTCTGTGCATCTGTACGCAGCCAAAAATAATTTTCCAGAGTGAACTCACAATGAACAGATTTTAGCATATTTCTATCCTCTGCATTTCTAATCCAAGCTGAACAAATCATAAAACATCTCACAAAACAGGCAATCACTGAATATCTTATATGACAGGACTGCAGAGAATAGCAAATTAAAATTTAACAGCTATTGTAATGTTTCAAGAGATTTTGTACTTCTACTAGATAAAGCAAGGAATGAAGCATTAACTGGCAAATAGTCTTCATTGATGTAGAATAAATCAGCTATAATGGAGGAAAGGAGCACTGGGCTTCTTCGTGATACAGGAAAACCTACTTTCATTTCTCAATGCAGGGTGAAATGATTTTCTACAACTGTTGCTAACAGAATGATTGTGCTTTTAACTGAAATAATTTAGGATGGCCAGTATGGATTCAAGTCAGGCACTCAGAGCTGGGGTGATATCAAAGAAATCAGTTTTTGCAAGTTAAGCAAGCAGAGGGCCTGCTTTTTTACTGTTGCTTAACATGTGTGAATAAGAAACCATTTAATGGTATTTGCAGGGGCATTCTCAATTTTCATGTTTGCTTTCCTATAACTTTGCCTGAGTCAGTTGTCAAAATGTTTGAACAATTCACAACAGAAATTAAAATATGAAGTATTGATATCCTTTCTTCCACTCTAAAGGTAAAGCTAGATTTAGCTACATTTCCTATATTCCTGTGCTATTTTTGTCATTTTTCTTAGAAAAAAATCTTGTTAAGACTATCCGGCAGTCAGCATCTGAATGCATTGCCTCAGCATGTACACAATATAAATGTTCATTATTTGTGGATTAATTTCCTGTTTATTTATCAAATACATGTCACTCATTCCCATCATATGGTTATGAAATCATTTGGCAGGCTTTCTAATTATGTAATAAATGCAGATGGAGCAATTCAGGTCAGCAGCAATTACTCTTACAAAGCAGAACATTTAAGTGATATTCATTTAACTGTGATAAACTTCCTTTCAGTTCAAGATACTTGTTGCTCTCCTTATCATATAAACAGTTTTAATAATGCTAAGCAGAACCATGGCACACCCTGTGCTCGTCCCACAAACCAGCACTGCACCACCTCAGCTCTACATGTGAAGGTGGCCAGATGCTGGACATGCCCCACTGCTTCCTGCCACAGCCATTCAGGTCCTGACTCTTTGCCCTGTTTCCAACCTTCTGTATATTACAGTAAAAAAAAATAATAGTTCTTTTCTATTAAACTGTATCAAATGGCTTGCTGCAAATGTATTAGTCAGTTGCCAGTTGCCACAGTTTATACCCTGCAGAGAGTGCTAGGGTGCTCAGGTTTTACTTAAAAAAAAAAAAATTATGTTTTAACTGCTGTAAACTGCTTTCTGCAAATGTAGCAAGCATTTGACTACAGTTTATACCCTGCATATAGTGGTACAGCACAGATAGATATATAATATAGCTTTATATACATGCATATATATATATATATATATATATATATATATATATATATATATATATACATACACACACACACACATATATATATATATATATATATATATATATATATATATATATATATATACATGTATATATATATATATATATATATATAGATCCCAATCAGATCGCCAAAATTTCAAAACTCCGAAGACCATATGGCCGAGACCATATGTCCAACGTTTTGAAATTCCAAAACAAAAACCCCCCAAGAAAATAAAACAAAACAACTTACCTATAACATACCTTCTGCTGCTTAAATATACCAACTCCAAGATTGCACTACAGTGAGAAGAATGGCAAATCCCAGGTTCTGCACTATACGACAATCCCAATAGACAGTTTTTGGAGTTTCAACACTTTGTACATATAGTCTTGGCCATATGGTCTTTGGAGTTTTGAAACTTTAGCGATCTGAAAGGGAACCTGTATACATATATACATATATATATATATATATATATATATATATATATATATATATAGAGAGAGAGAGAGAGAGAGATTTTATATAGATATATATATATATATATATATATATATATATATATATATTACATTTAATATATAAATATAGCAAACTTCTTGCTACAAATGTAGCTGCAGATAACTGTTACAGTTTATACCCTGCATATAGCACTAGGGTGCTCAAGTTTTACATTAACAAAAAAACACTTTTCTCCTTTAAACTGTAGCAAACTGCTGGCTACAAATGTAGGCAGCAGTTTACTACAGTTATGTCATGCACAGAGCACTTCAGCACTCAGTGTTGCAAGGAGTTGCTATAGTTAGACCACACATGGAGCAATCAGGTTTGACTGCAAATATGGGCTTTTAAAAGCCAATATTACACTAATACTAATCTAGATAATGTATGGCCGATTGGATTGTGCCCTCTAACACTTTGCACCTGGATCATCTGTTACCTCTTTTGCCCTTCCCTAGCTGCTCTACTGATGCTAGGTATTACTCTTGAACAGAGAATGAAGTAAAATAGAACATTCTCATGGAGAATACTCAATGTTCCATGCTGCTGCAAATACATTCAGCACAAACTATTCTTTTTTACAGCACTTATTTGTTACCTTACAGAAATATATTACCATTTGAAAAAAAATACATGAAAAAGGATTACTTTGAATCATTTTAAAGGTGGTGCTTTTCTGTTTGTTCTACATGCAGACTTTTTAGAAAATCCAGCCTTAAATTATCTGCACTTGATGTACAATATTTATGCAGACATTTCTAAATGAACAAAACTATTTGACAACACTAAACTCCAGTTAATCATTTGAATAATTTCACAAAAAGCCAGTTGTAGGTCTCAATCCATAGTAAAACCAAAATAAAATAAAAAAATGTCCAGTAAGCTGGCTATCGAATCCAGGAAATTTAATAGCATAGATAAATTGTAACAAAGTTTGTGTTTTCATTGTAAAACATCTTCAGAGCCATTGATTAAAGTAAAATTTAACATGCATCCAATAAGAAGGATTAAACAAACAAACCCTGTCAAAATCAACCAATCACTTATCACCATAGGGACCTTTAAAGCAATAAAATCACTTAATAATGCATCCACTGATTTGCAAAAAAAATGTAATGTAGAATGGTATTTCCACCAATCACAGAATTCAAGGAATCACATTCCACCATTTATAATTCTGTTCTGCGTGTTAGGTCATAGGACAAAATGTGTGAGCTTCAACCAGTTCTAAAGATTCTAGTACAAACCAAACACACACACATTCTACTGTTAAACATCCAATAAAAACAACAAAATAATCCAGCCCAACTATAGTCAACTAATCATGTGCTATTTTAAACTCGGACAAATAACTCTGTTAACTATTTCAAAGGACGTTTCAAAAAGGTTACTCCAATAACAAGATAAACACATCAGTTTTTAATCAATTATAGCAACCAATTCACTGCTTAGTGAAATATTATCATTAATGCCCGAATAGCTTGTAGTGTTAAGTCTTAATTGCCAAAACATTTCACAATGAAGAAGGAGATTCTTCCAATTGCCAGCCTCATTTTTTATGCACTTGTTCTAACACACAAAATTTAAACATAAAGAAACTAGTGTGTTCCTCAGCATGTCCAGCTAGAGCACTTTTTATCATGTCTGTTAATGCTATATATGTGCTGATATATCCTTTTATTCAAGGAGTTATTAGTCTTTCCAATATAAAATACTGGATAAGATACACGCCAGGCAAGGTACACCACCCTTCTAGAGAAATAATACTATTTACATTGTGCTGCCATTTCTGAATAGTATCACAAAGAGAATTTTGGAGCGGTACACTGAACCTAGAAATTATGCTGTTCCATGTATGGTAAAATGTGGCAGCTGTCACTACTGTTCTTGTGTGGTTCACGTCATGATATTACTCATTGTAATTTTGATAATCAGGGAATTCCTAGTAAGTTTATAGTAGACAGGGATATTGTAAGAGTCTTATTAAGCACGCATGGTTCACAGGTGGGAACTGGGGAAAAGCATAGCCTTGTTATCTGTGTGAATACTAAGGTATATATAGCCTTCACTTTACTTGCCAAGGGGATCTTCTAGAGACAGACTGGTGGCAAATTTTGCATTTCTCAGGCTTCTGCCTCAAGGATACTTTGGCAGTTCTTCGATATATTCTTGTCATGTGTGGATCAGTACGTTTATTTTCCAGTGTCACTTCTGGACTGAGCCTGGGCTATGCATGTCTTTTATGGGTGGAATATTTCCCTGACATGCTTGGTGTAGTAGATTGCACCCATGTTGTTGTTAGGTCTCCTTCAGCTCCGTGGAGGAGAGTAATACCAGAGCAGGAAAATACCATCCCATCAACTGCGAGGCAGTGTGAAATGCATGGGGTTGCATCTCCAATAAGTCAGCTCAACATTCTGGCAGTGTCCACGATTGCCATTTCTCCCACATTAGCCATCTCTTTCTGCATGGTTACATGCCCGAAGCTAACCTTGTTAGTAAGTGCAAACTGTAATTTTTATCATCTGTCAGTTATTCTTAGTAAATATATTGTTTAATAATAATGCATCTTTCCTTTTCTTTGTTCTACTTTTTTTCTTTTGATTCTGTTTTTCAGGTAATGCAGGATATCTAGTGGAGCCATGGCTTATGACTCCTCTGAGAAATCTGATGGGAGCAGCAGAAGATAATTTTAATGCAGCCCTGTCCCAAATTTATATTGTCATCAAGACAGTTTTTGGTATGCTAAAAGCCTGCTTCAGATGGCTGGATGTCTGGGGGTGCCTGCCAGTATGACCAGCCTACTGCATGCAAGATGTTTACCATGTGTTGTATTCTGTACAACATAATCATATGCTAGTCAGGTGTTGAAGTGACCCACAATGTCGCTGCAGCTCCAGCTGCAAGCCCTACTCTGATTAATGATGGCCAGTCAGCAGCAATACTAAGGGACTTCATGCAGCAGGCTTTTGCATGGCATGGCATATGGCTGCACAAGTAAAGAGGTATTATCTAGTGCAGAACTATGGACCTTGACATTCAGGTTACTGTTTCCTTTATTATAAAAACAGTAAAACTGATGAATATAGTGCTGTGTATGTACAATGCTGTATGATGCATGGTCTGCTGTCACTGTTCAACAGACACTCCTTCGTATCTTTAAATATATTTTTTGTTTGTTTATACTTCGGTTAATCAGCTTACTGTTTGTAAAAGTTATGCCTAACTGTTCGCTGAGACCTGTTTAGTGATTTCAGATGGCATCATGTAAGGAACTTTAGCTTTTTTATTATTACTTTGCTGAATATATTTTGCTTAAGGACTCCAGATTCTGCAGAAAAGGAATTTATTAAAAGTGACATTTGAACAGCTGGCTGATTTGATTTCACAAAAAGTATGTATTACAATCTATAAACTTGCATTTGTATGACTTTCGACCTTGGACAGGAATGGGAATGTATCATATTTTTTTTAATGCATTGTTTCTCCAGATTTACATATGACATATTAGAAATAATTTACTGTTCTGTATTAAGGTACTGCACATCAGATACATTCATTGTGTTATACACAACAACTTGTGTCCTCATCATTTGTATAGTGCTGGGGGTGAAATAACAACAGTGCTAGTGTTGATGGCAAGATGGTCATGTAATCTATTTTTTCAGCTGTGTGTTATCCTGTTAGTACTGTGTGTTATCTTTATTACCGTGTGTGTAATTGTCAGCTTAACTATTACTTAAGTCACTCTTGACAATAGTGGTGTCAAACATTGCATTTGTTGTGTTATGCCCTCTACCTTTCTTTCCAGAATATTTTTTTTAATGTAAGCATTCTCATTTATCAAATGAAATACATGCACAGAGAAAGCCTCTTAATACTGTTGGTGCATGACTCACTGCCCCAGTCAGCTCCAACCACAGTACAACTACAGGCCTCAACCCCCCCATCAGGCAGTGGAAATGTTTGAGTTCCTGTGGAGTGACGTATTCCTGGGACTTACTTCTTTTCAGCTCCCTTCTTCCATAATACTATATCTTACACAGTCTTAACCTACTTTATACCTAAAATACATTTTTATATAAAAAAATGAACACTAGGGGGTCTCTCCCCCCACCATAAAACTTAGAACCCCTCCATTACCGACTCCTCCATCACAATCTTCTTGATGTGCTCCATCAGTGTATCCATTTTTGTTATGTCTCACATTGATCCATCTATTTTATCTTTCCCTTTCTAATCTTCTAAAGAACCAAGCAGTGCATCTACACAAGGATACCCCTATAGAAAACATATAAAAACACGTAATAGTTTTTAAAAGTTAATATAAATAGCTGTGCTGCATGCCATGTGCCTTAAATATGTGTTGATACTTTAAACATGCTTGCTTACATCCATAATACAGTAATACTTCCAAAGTTATACTATTTACATTTTCTTGTAATACTTTGCACACACTTAAAGCTTAACATCACTGACATTACACATGTAATCAAAGTTTGAGTTTATTTGCAGAAACTTTGACATTCCCAAAGTCATTGCAAAGAACCTGAGATCAATGTATTTGCATAAAAGTATGCAAAGTGGTGTTCTTTGAGAATAACTGCTACAAAAGTATTAAAGCATATCTCTGTTAATTTTCACATATGGAAACATTGTCTTACTTTATACTCCCTTACATTAAAAAGCAAAATCCTTTGGTGACAGTAATACAGCATTATGAAAAGCGGCATTAAGACAATCAAGTTATTCCATTAGTAGCATTAAGGTAGATCCTTCTGTGCTGACCCTCTTAAAAAACATGGGAAGAAATAAATGAAATATTGTTAGATAAAAATGTAGCACATGAAGATTGTTAATCTGCTTTTTCAAGCAAAACTGACTACTTAATAACTAGAATCTCATAAATATTCTAAGACTGACACAACTTATGTTAAATCAAACCAAGTTTTTAATATTAATTAACTTTATTTAATCTGCATTGTCAATCTTTTTTTCTGCAATAGACATATTATATGCATTATTGTCCAGCAAAATACCATTAATATATTTAATTTCCTGTTAGTCAGGAGCACTGAAATCTCATTGAAATCAGTAAAGTAGTTATTAGCTCTTCCCATAGAAGACTAGATCTTGAAGCTTACTGTACAATATCATGCTTAAAGGATACTTTTAAAGTGTGCTGTTTAATGAAACTCTTTAGAAGGCAGATTAGTCCAAAACCACTCTGCTCAGTAAAGCAATGCCTTTGCTACAAATGTTTGCCCTGCATTTTGCTGCCCCTTATGATATAAGCAACAATACTTATTCTAGTTTCATAAACAATGCTTTTTTTCTGTATAGGGTTTTCTTACTCTATACCCTCTGTTCAATTAATCCTTCTCCACATCCATCAATTTTCTGAGCCACTTGGTTATGCAGCAAGATGAACAGGGAAGACCAGACTTTTGCATTACAAAAACAAGACTCCCAACTTATGCTGCAGGACGCAAGCTGAGCAATATAACCATATAGCCAATCTATCATATCATATATCTGCCCCAGGCTGTAGTCCTAGTGAGACATGTTTAATGGGCCTCCCAGGGATGTCAACCAGAGCCATTATCACTCTGAGACCAAACTACTTCAAATAAGTCTTCTCAACCAGGAGAAGCAGTAGCTGTAAGAGATTTTCTTTAACTGGGATGATTCTTACACTTTCATGGAGTTTGACATCAGCCATCCTGAAGAGAAGCTTCATTTTTTCACTTGTATATGGAACCCCATCATTTTAGTTAGCACCCAGTCCTCCTGTGTATTAAAAGGAGTGGAACCACAGATTGCCTGCTAGACAGACAAAATTGTTCTCTGACTTAGCTCTTTAGGACTAATGGAATTGTTATCCTATAATTACTATCTTAGATGGTGTCACTGTAGAGCAGGTATTCTCAGCAGCAAACAGAGGGATAGAGGACTGCATGTTTAAAACCTTAAAGTACCATTGGAAGTATAAGAACACAGTGCCCAGTTTTTTTTATTTTACCATCATTCAAATGAGTCATATCATATATTAGGTTGCACCTCCACAGCTAGAGACAAAGCACAAAAGTATAAAATAAATTTAATCTTGTCGATTTAAAATGTACTTGATTAAACTTCACATAAAAACACCACAAAGACACAATGGTTTCTTCAATATAAATGTCCCAAGACTTAGTAGCTCGATAAGCGCTTTCGGTAAAAACTTCCTCAGATCATAGTAGAAACAGGGACTCCATTTTTTCTTTAATAAAATGTATAACCAATGAGCAATGAGATAAGAGACACCACCCTTCTCTTCCATTCAAAAATGATTACAACCAATTCTTTAAGTCAAATAGTGACACACCTCCCAAATCAACTAATGGTGGGTCTTCTCGCCTTTAATATAGGTTTCAGGGGAATTACGGCATTCAGCCCAGGTGGGCAATCTGCCCTTAAATTTATTATCCATTTAGTTTCACAAGTCTCTGTCTTATTACAAATATCCCCTTGTTTGATTCCTTGGGCTATATCAAGTCACAGTATAAGGCTGATGCCTGGTATAGTTTGACTAAAGTTGTTACCTATGCAACTGACATCTCATGCATAGAGGAACAGTGCCTTCACCACTAAATTGGCTTAAGCCTGACCTCATTGGCTAATGGACAGCTAAGGTTAGAGCACAATCTCCACCTCAGTAGTGTTAGTATACCATCTTTTAGCTAAACACACAACCTGCCAAAGCAAGGCATTATCAAGTTTGTCATTATGCTCTAAATTTGTCTCTGTGTGTGTGTGTGTGTGTGTGTGTGTGTGTGTGTGTGTGTGTGTCTGTGTGTCTGTGTGTATGTATATAGCTTTATGCATCAGTACCACATCTGTCAGTACTGACATACCTCAGAAATTAGTTTGACTATGCAATGTTATGAATGAGTTTCTACATGCATCCCCATCTACAGTTAGACAAAGGGCTCATCATGTTAAGTCTATATATACAGAGATTGTTAGGATGGAGGTGGGCTTAGGTCCACCCCATGGTGGCGTATATTTATCATTCCAGTAATATCAATTTACCACTACAAAGTCCACGTACGTAATATCTGTAATCAGTAGTGTTCTGGGCATTTCTCAATAAATGTAGTAGAATTATCCATCCCCTTGTATATCACCTGTGCTGGGCATATTTATTGTATATGCAGTTGTTATTGTAAAAAATCAGATACCATTGCTGGCTACTGGCCTAAACATGCTGTCTTGATAAATAGCTTTTGTGGTTATTATTCTCTTATGTCAGACTGCATGTTAGGATGACTTTCGCCTTAGCCCCCCCCCCCATATGTTATAATCAAACAGGATGATGACTTACTAAAGTCCTACTAATAAAAGTTTTTTATGCTTTACTGTATAAGTATCAACGTAATTAAGAATACAATATTGTTTTATATTTCATTTATCCTGCCATCGTTGTCGCTATCCTTTTTATTTTATCCTTTCCATTTCGGTTACTATTATATGCAACAGCAGAGGGATTGGCACTGAACCCACAGTCATAGTTTGTCATTTCCCCACAGGTAGTGGCAGAAGATCTCAATGAACTTATAAAAAAACATATTTAAAAAACATATTTCTGCAACCATGTGTTGCACGACAGTTGGCAGAGAGCAAAGTTGATGGCCATATATAACCACGGAGAAATGGTACCCAATGTCCTATGGTAAAAATTAAGAAGAAAACTCCTTGTCATGCTCTAATCAGCTATGCCAATGAACTAAGCATCATTTACATAAATATGCTGATCTGAAGTAAAGTACTGCCAATGGTTTTATTCTAACTCTTTCAATAGCTCACTGTACTCCTGAAATTATTTATCAATACACTGGTTGGGGGTTCATATCCACTGGGGGGTTATATGTTGTTCTACAGTGTCTGGTTTGCAGTCTGTATATGTCCTACATTTCCATAACTTGTGTGATTTGTGATTTATTTTAGTGTGACTGCTTTAGTGGTTCCTCCTATCCAATACAGTGGTAGGGAGAATATAAGTAGGAAAGGCATGAGCCCCACTCCCTTGAGGTCTATCTTTCTTTTTTCCTCTCAGTCTACACACTTGCTCAATTCCCTCATATGTGTTTTATGACCCTTTTAGTTTGACTGCTTCAGTGGCTCTTCCCTGTTAGGGAAACATACATATACTGGCATGTGAAATTAACTGATGTATTGACTCCCACAAGGATATCATACTTTCCTTTTTATAATGACATTAACATTATTGTGCAGGTCTACTGTTCACAATCTGATATTGTCAAGACGGATGAAGGTTGTATGGTGGGTTAGTATATCCCACCTCTTCTGTATATGTTTCACATTATGTGACATTCAAGTTTTGTTGCACCAGCTTCTCCATTGCATTTTACTGCCCTGCTATGTTGGGCAACTTCCTTTGCACTCTTCTGTCATCTCTGTGGTTTCTGTTTCTGTAGTGACTCCTCTACTCCACCCTTAGTTGTCCAGGATATTTTCCCTTTGATGGAACATTTCTCTGTGTATATATTTCTGTATATTTTATCAGGATTGTCAAATTCATTTTCCCATCTGTGCAGAAGAACCCAAGACTAGTATTAAATGTACTTACGCACATCCAATATTTGCCTCAGTTGCTCATACTTTAATCTGAGGTGCTCTAACATGATCAGGCTACCAGTCTGTACTGCAGCCACATTGAGGAGATGCTCATCCTGCACAATGGCCTAGGTCACATGAATAGGTAATAAGCATTTAGGCTCATCGCACATGCAATATATACAGTGCTGGCTTGGCCATGATCATGGACATGGTGTTTCTGACTCTCTAAGATGACTTTGACTTGAAATTTATTAAGTGGAATTTAATATAATATGAATATGTTATGTAATGTGAAGGTGATTATAAAAAAACGTCATTATGTGCTTGAAAACACAGACCTAATTTCATTTTTAATAATACTTATAAAATCCCAACTTCTTAGTGTAATGGCAGCATGTCATTGTTTTGCATATTGTAGCAGGGAATACTTCACTGAAATGAAATGCAGTTACACCAATTAATGACAGTGTGTGAATACACAATGCAAATTCTTACATCACAAGTGACATTAACTACTTCAATGAGATGAATGATGAAGTAGTCACATGAATAAGAAAAGTTTTAAATTGCATTTTTAAATCGCTCTCTTGTACGACCACCTCACTCATCTCTGAGTTCCATAGTAGTGTGCTCGCCACTTCCTAAGATAAACTCTGCTGATTTTATCCCCATCTGAAGCAGCTATCTGGACCTTTCACCTTCCAAATCTTGCACATTCAAAGCAAAGAGAAACCTACAACTATTAATAGCACCAATGTATGTACTGTAAATATTTTAATACATGTATTTTGTAAGCTAACTACTTGACGACTGTGGCATGCACACTATTAGGTCGCTCATCTGTACCCACCCCCAAGCCAAGACTATTGCCATTCAGTCTATACAATGGATTCACAGTCATAAACCCTGGCAGAGATATCAGTCATTTCTCTCTGTCTTCTCTGGCTTACTTGGTTTGCAGGTTACGTTTTACTATAGAGAAAAGGGAACTGGAACACTGACCTGCTTGTGCAGCTGTGGTTGATTGTTTTTTGGAGACGCTGCTTCTGCTGCATGATTCAGGTACTAGGCCTCAGCCTGAATATTCCAATAAGGACTTCCCCCTCTCTGCTTCCATTGGATACAATTTGTGCCCTTCCCCTACTGGTGCTGAAATGGAAGTTAGATACTAGTCATCTGTCTGCTCCACCTTAATCAATTAACTCCCTTTCCCTCCCAATGGTGAAACAGGTGCCCCAACTCCTCATTGATGTCAATATGGAGCTTTATGATCTCCTGGATCCAAATGGCACCATTTTTAAATTGCTCTCTTGTACGACCACCTATGCATCTCTGGGTTCTATAGTAGTGTGCTTGTAACATAGGTAACTTTGTTTTTCACATAATTTTGCTTTAAGATAGTCTTTATTTTTCACGTAATTCTGTTTTAAGATTTTTTTTGTTAATCTTTGTTTTTGCGATACTACTGCTCTGTTCCTTAGCATATGCTGTCTTTAAAAAACTACCTCACATGCGTTGACTGTGCCTGATGAAATTATGCTGTAATAATCCTGTGTTTCAGTTGAATGCAATTTACTTGCATGGCAGTGCATTTTTTAATTGCTGATTTCAAAGGGTTGAAAGTATTTGCAGCAATAGAAACTAATTTCATCTGTTGTTAGTATCAGCAACAATGAACAGAATGATGGCAGCGTTCACTCGGTTGTAGAATTTTAGGCAAAAGTTGCACCAATTTATGTCCCTATCTGAGTTAGTTAGAGCAGTTATCAAGTTGTGCAATTCTTCTCACTAGTGCTGCTGAATTAATTGCACCGACTTACTCATAGCCAACCTTAGCAGGTGCTTTGCTATGATCTTAACCAGCCACCATCTCCTAACATGGAGACAGCTGTTGCCTGCTCTGCTCTTAAATAGTTGTTTATGATGCCAACTATTATCTGCAATTGCTCTGTACATACTAATGCTCACAGTTAACTGTATACCACATTGGTTATTGTCTGCTTACAGTTAAAAGTTTTCATTTACTTGTTCAATGGATACACTTTTTCAGAGGTATTTAGGTTTTTAGTGGAATACTCATGGACTGCATGTTTTTAACTGTTATTTAGCATCTGGTAATTTAATGTTGAATGCTATATACTGAGGGCTTAGTCATTTTGTTCATTGTAGTTTTTTTAATAATCTTTGGTTACAATATACCCATTTTACCTGCTATCATTTTATTCATCTTATTTTTAATAATATTTAGTTACAATATCCCCATTTTACCTACTATCTTCCCTCCCTAACCACCCTATCCTCATCTTTCTTGTTTACAGCCCCTAACATAAACTCTGCTGATTTCATCCCTGTCTGAAGCAGCTATCCAGACCTTTCACCTTGCAAATCTTGAAACATTCAAAGCAAAGAGAAACCTATAACTATTAATAGCAGCAGTGTATGTACTGTAAATATTTTAATATGCCAGTTAGGTAAGCTAACTATTTGACTGCTGTAGCATGCACACTATTAGGTCAGTCGTCTGTACTCCCCCCAAAGCCAAGACTATTGCTGTTCAATCTTTACTTCAATGGATTCATGGTCATAAACTTTGGGAGGGATATCAGTAATTTCTTGCTATATTTTCTGGCTTACTTGGTTTGCAGGTTAAGTTTTACTATACAGAAAAGGGAACTTGAATACTGACCTGCTTGTGCAACTGTGGCTGATTGTTCTTCTGAGCTGCTGCTTCTGCCACATGGTTCAACCTGCTCCATTCACCCTCACTTTGCTTGGGTCACTCCCCTCCTATACCCTACCCCCGTTCCCACATACCCCCACTTTCCTTAAATCTATTCCCTTTAACCCACACCCACCACACTACAGGGTACAATCACTGTATCCTCTCAATTAAGCATTACAACCTCCCTTGCCCATTCCTCATATCAGCTCTACACTCTTCTCAAACCACTACCTAAAATATCAAGCTTTAACTTAACTGCTTACAAAGAACTAGTTATAGATTACTCACCGCAGCTTACAGTACTGAAACACCTATACTTCATAGTAAGCTATAACCACCTTAACTCCTACAACTGCAATCTTACTCATTTATCTAGCCTAAGCAACAAAGCTACAACATTGCTCCTCTGTCACATTCTCATACTCTGATCTCTTACCTTACTTACACATATTACCTCCTATCACCATACTAAGCCAATACCAGCTCCTCACCATAGCACAACTACTGCACATACTACAAAATCGACTTCACTCAAACTCTGCATACAACCAGCTCTCTTTCACATAGCAACCTATCACCACATTGTATCAACAATTCCACCATGTCAACGCTCAAATAAACCATCATTACTATATAATAAGTACTTCACCAAAATTATACAACTACATGTACACATTGCATCCAGGCTGTCACTCAGTAGAGACATACACCTAAACCATGGACCTCCAAATCCTTCTATCAACCTTCTTAATACAAATACACCCCACAGTCTACCTTACTTCTCCAGAAATGCTACTGATCTGCTATTACTAAAATGCTACTGATCTGCTATTACTAACATTAATATTAGAAGTATATCAAACAACGTCCATGACCTCCATGCAAATCTTTCCCTATACTTGCCAGATGTAGCATTTCTAGCTGAAATGTTGCTAAAACCTGATATCTCCAATAATGAAACTACTGCTCCTGACTATAATTTACTAAACAAAGACTGAATAAACAAAAAGGGAGGAGATGTTGCAATATTATTTAAAGACCTACTAAATGTCACAACATTAGACATACCAACTCAAGCCCTAGGTACTGCCAAAATTTTACTCTCTAACCTAAAAAATGAATGCTAGAAAAACTATCAATATAACTGGATGCTACTTCCCACCTGGTAATAATATATCAACCCTCGAGAACTTACTCCATTGGACATCAGAGACACTCCTTCAAGAAACCATTATTCTAAGAGATTTCAACATTGACTGGACACCATGTAACTCAACTATACCCACTAGCCATATCAACCTCCACTGATTTACTCAGCTAACCAATCTCCTACTAGAACTGACAAATCAACAAACAGACTAGACTGGATACTGTCAAACAAACCATCCCAAATAAGTCAATTTGGCTGCATACCTGACAGCCTGAGTGACCACTTACCTACCTATAAAATTAGACACCGCCTAACTCTAGAAACATCTATGACCCACCAACAAATACGTATCAAAAAGAATTTCATCCCACCTAATTTCATCTCTCCACTAAAAGCTTCTAATTGTAATCTCATAAAGCAGCTCAACCTTAATGAAGCTGTTAGGTACTTCAACTCCACATTCTTAAACATACTAAACTCCCATGCTCCATGGAGAATCATTAGAATTAAGTCTAATTATGCACCCTGGTTGACCAAAGAAACCAGATCTCTGCTTCATGCAAGAGATAAAGCTTGGTCCAAATAGCTCAAAGCAAAAACAATAAACTCTAAACAAACATACCTAGAACTCAGAAACAAAACCAAAAAAAAAGATTAGAACAGATAAAATAAACTACAGCATACAAATGAAACATCAACATAATCCTAGAAAGTTTTGGACAGCTATTAATAATGTTTTACAGCCAGGGAAATCTAGGACTCCTTCCCCTGCTACTACAGACCATGCCACTCAACTGTCTAGATTTTCGCAGAATGTCCAGATTTTTTGGCTCATATTTTTGGCCTGTTCCTCATAAAATTTGTGGTTTTCTGACAAATCACTGGATTGATTTGAGGATAGAAGCCACTAAATAATGACATGCATTTGAGTTTCAGACTTTAAATCCTTTAGAAAATGCATGTTTAAACAAACCCTGTTAATTTTGTAGCTTTCTAAGTTTATAAGAACAATATTTAATGTATGCCCCTATTTTGGGGCCTTTGTCCCCCCCCCCCACCATTTTGTTCGGCTGTGTCCAGATTTCTTGAACTAAGAGGATGAGAGGTATGCTACAGACACCTCAACAAATATTGCCACCCAATTCAATACATTCTTTACCGAATCTAGCTCCCCTGACCCCAATGAAAAACACAAACACTTTACTTATGAAAACAGCTTTACCTTTCAACCTGTCCCTGCAAACTTGATTAAAAAAATTACTCAAAAAACTAAAACAAGCCACACTGGCTGCAGATGACCTCCCAGCTGAATTTTTAATAATTGCAGCTGATGCAATACCATATTCAATAACCATTCTTATCAACTGCTCCATCTCCGAAAAAACAGTCCCTGACCTCTGGAAGATCTCCCATATTATTGCCCTTCATAAAGGGGGCAACTCAAAAGAACTAACAAATTACCATTAACAATACTCTGTCTAGACTATACATTATCAAGTAATTAAGTAGGAGTTAAAGGGCATTCACTGAAAATTGCTTGATAGACATCACAATTCTTTAATTCCTTTTTTAGAAAGTTTGTGTTACCTCTTAACACACTGAAGCAGTATGTTATCATCCAAAAGAAACAGCAAACAAAAAAAAATATTTACAACAGTGTCTGCATCAATTAATATAATACATTTTTAATTTCCATTCAAAGAAAAAAAAAAAATTAGTCAATAAATATATATCATTATAGAAATCTTAAATCAATGCTCTTCTAATAAAATGCTTAATTTTAACCGGTTATTATAGTAAGATGTAATTGAATCTGTTCTCATTCTCATAGTGACATTCATTTTGACAGTGTTAGTAATATTTGTAAATTATTTGTATGGGGGAAAAATATCTTTTTTTCCAATTTATTGTAATCACATTTCTAGCAATAGTCAACGGGGTCCATAGAAAGAGGGTACTGCATTCTAAGAACAATTCCAGGAATTGGAGCATTAAACAGAATTAGGGATTTTGTTAGATTAAATGTGTTTGTCCATAGAACTTACAGAATCTATTAATTTCTTCCCAAAAATATTGTATCATATTACAGTCAAAGACCATTTCTGGGATTCATTAAAGCTCCGTGCAAGAATAAGTCTATTCTTGCATGGAGCGGATCATGCCCGTTCAGCACAGCAGCGCACCTTGCATAGTCATGAAGGCGCGCTGCTGTATAACCTGCACAGGCATGATCCATGAACAAGTGCAGGGGATGTGTCTGAGCATTGCTCACACAGTAAACACAACCCCATGCACTCAGAAAGTGCCTTTCAGCACTTTGAAAACAAAAACAGTGCCCCCTAACTGAACAGATATCTGCAAAATGTCCAGATTTGTGTCTCATATGTCATGCTCCATGGAGAATCATTAGAATTAAGTCTAATTATGCACCCTGGTTGACCAAAGAAACCAGATCTCTGCTTCATGCAAGAGATAAAGCTTGGTCCAAATAGCTCAAAGCAAAAACAATAAACTCTAAACAAACATACCTAGAACTCAGAAACAAAACCAAAAAAAAAGATTAGAACAGATAAAATAAACTACAGCATACAAATGAAACATCAACATAATCCTAGAAAGTTTTGGACAGCTATTAATAATGTTTTACAGCCAGGGAAATCTAGGACTCCTTCCCCTGCTACTACAGACCATGCCACTCAACTGTCTAGATTTTCAAGAGAATGTCCAGATTTTTTGGCTCATATTTTTGGCCTGTTCCTCATAAAATTTGTGGTTTTCTGACAAATCACTGGATTGATTTGAGGATAGAAGCCACTAAATAATGACATGCATTTGAGTTTCAGACTTTAAATCCTTTAGAAAATGCATGTTTAAACAAACCCTGTTAATTTTGTAGCTTTCTAAGTTTATAAGAACAATATTTAATGTATGCCCCTATTTTGGGGCCTTTGTCCCCCCCCCCCCACCATTTTGTTCGGCTGTGTCCAGATTTCTTGAACTAAGAGGATGAGAGGTATGCTACAGACACCTCAACAAATATTGCCACCCAATTCAATACATTCTTTACCGAATCTAGCTCCCCTGACCCCAATGAAAAACACAAACACTTTACTTATGAAAACAGCTTTACCTTTCAACCTGTCCCTGCAAACTTGATTAAAAAATTACTCAAAAAACTAAAACAAGCCACACTGGCTGCAGATGACCTCCCAGCTGAATTTTTAATAATTGCAGCTGATGCAATACCATATTCAATAACCATTCTTATCAACTGCTCAATCTCCGAAAAAACAGTCCCTGACCTCTGGAAGATCTCCCATATTATTGCCCTTCATAAAGGGGGCAACTCAAAAGAACTAACAAATTACCATTAACAATACTCTGTCTAGACTATACATTATCAAGTAATTAAGTAGGAGTTAAAGGGCATTCACTGAAAATTGCTTGATAGACATCACAATTCTTTAATTCCTTTTTTAGAAAGTTTGTGTTACCTCTTAACACACTGAAGCAGTATGTTATCATCCAAAAGAAACAGCAAACAAAAAAAAATATTTACAACAGTGTCTGCATCAATTAATATAATACATTTTCAATTTCCATTCAAAGAAAAAAAAAAAAAATTAGTCAATAAATATATATCATTATAGAAATCATAAATCAATGCTCTTCTAATAAAATGCTTAATTTTAACCAGTTATTATAGTAAGATGTAGTTGAATCTGTTCTCATTCTCATAGTGACATTCATTTTGACAGTGTTAGTAATATTTGTAAATTATTTGTATGGGGGAACAATATCTTTTTTTCCAATTTATTGTAATCACATTTCTAGCAATAGTCAACGGGGTCCATAGAAAGAGGGTACTGCATTCTAAGAACAATTCCAGGAATTGGAGCATTAAACAGAATTAGTGATTTTGTTAGATTAAATGTGTCTGTCCATAGAACTTATAGAATCTATTAATTTCTTCCCAAAAATATTGTATCATATTACAGTCAAAGACCATTTCTGGGATTCATTAAAGCTCCGTGCAAGAATAAGTCTATTCTTGCATGGAGCGGATCATGCCCATTCAGCACAGCAGCGCACCTTGCATATTCATATAACCTGCACAGGCATGATCCATGAACAAGTGCAGGGGTGTGTCTGAGCATTGCTCACACAGTAAACACAACCCCATGCACTCAGAAAGTGCCATTCAGCACTTTGAAAACAAAAACAGTGCCCCCTAACTGAACAGATATCTGCAAAATGTCCAGATTTGTGTCTCATATGTCAGGTGTGTTCCTCCTACTGTCCTGACAAAGAGCTGAGGCTCAAAGTCATTAAATAATGACAAACAATTGAGTGTAAGAGTCCACATCCATCAAGTAAGTCAGGCTGATGTAAAACCTTTTATTCATCAACTTCCTATGTTTGCAAGAGGAATATTTAAAATCAGTCCTCTCTGCCCCACATAATCTCAGGCTTTGTCCAGATAGTATGCTGAAAGAGGTGGAGAGGTATGAGTGTTAGCTATGTGCACATCCCGAAACTAAGAAAAATAAAACAATTAATTACTTTTTTTTCCTGTCCCCACTAAAGTTTAATCATAGCTGAGTGGGTGTGCATGTCATGCAGCTGTGTATAGCATAGCTTAAACATCCGAAGGAGCTAAATAGAAATATACATCCAGAATAGTCAAAGTAAAATAATGTAGTGGTTAAAGCTTTCACTTAGAATGCAGTCATTCACAATTTGAGCCCCAATGCAGTTCATTCATTTTTATATGTGAAAGCAGCACTAAAACTATATTTTATTATAAATAGGTAGTGAATAATATATATTTGTTAACCAGGGTAGTGTAGCAGGTCCAACTGTGAGGTGTCAGTGTAGTACAGATGTGAAACCCCCATATAAACACAAGTGTCCCATATAGTATAGCCACAAAAGAATATAATGTAATGAAAGCACATAGGGGGATGTTATGGATGGGAAACATATACATATCATAAGATGTCATTAAGAAAGAATCAACCCCACAATCCTGATAGTACATAAAATGAAAGCTGAGCAATGCTAAATTGTGCTTAGCTATGCTTAGCTTGTGTAATTATTGCTTACGTTTGAATGCTTAGCAATAATTAGCTTAGCTAAGCGGATTTGCAAACTGGTAAGCAGTGCTTAGCATCTACCCCTTTAAGCAATGCTTATCTATGTTAAGTGGGTTTGCCCGTTGCTTAGCTTAGCTCAGCATATTCAAAAGTGTCCAATCACAGCAAAGGGTGGAAAATCAGCCCTATTTAAACCTCGCAGGCAGGAATACAGCCCATAACCAGTTGTAGCTGATCACTGCAGGCACTATGGCTGGCATTGGTGAGCGTATGCTTTTGGCTGCAGCTTTGGGGCATTCAGGACTCCAAGGTTATGACTGGACTCCTTGTAAAAGACCATGAAGGGAGACTGCCGCAGGACCAGTACTGGGGCTCCCACTACAAAGTGAAGGCCTGGGACCATCTCACATGTGACCTCACCAGTGCTACTGGTATCCGTCGGACTGGTGAGCAGGTCCAGTACCATTACGCTGACCTGAACGTAGGAAGAGTGATCTCTTGGACTAGTGGATCCAAGATGCACAGGCACGGAATGTCAATTAGTGCTCTGCAAAATCCAGCCTGAGTATGTAATCAATAGGTATGCATAAATGTTTATTTATCTCCTGTACAGCTACAGATGAGAGGGCTGCAAATATTGACGCACATGCCAGCAGGCTGCTAAGGCTGTGCAAGGAGGCTGGTGAGCAAATATCTAGCTTGCATTAATCAGGATAAATAAATAGAAAGTAGTAGATTATCAATAACTAGCAGGTAAACAGTGTACTGTGTGCAATGAATAAAGGACTGTCATCAAGTGAATAAAGGTCTCTGTAACATTTAATAAAAATAAAACCCACAGACTGTTGTGTTTATTTTGTCATGTATACAAGTTCTGCATAGTTATGTGTTTCTCATAGAAAATAACTGTTTCATGCAACTATTACTGAAAACCTAACACATATCTGTTGTCTGAAAAGTGCAGTACAGTACTCATTACCTAGGGTATTTGTCTAACTACAAGGCCAGAATTTACAAACAAGAGAGTACTAGGGAAAAAAAAGGAAAGCATGACTCAGTAATTCCTCAGTAGCTCATTATGATGAAACACAGCTGTGGTTTACCTATTTGCAAAAACAGCCACGGTTTGAATCCTTGCAGTGGTAGTACGCTGAATGCATATTTTCAAACAAGAATAGGTGAATATTTGTATAAACAGTCAGGTAGTATTAACATAAATTACCTCCACAGGTATGCAAGGTAAGGACATATTTGTAATAGCTGTAAGAAGGCTTTAACAACATAATCTGTGTTCAACATACCCACTGTCTAACCCGAAGGCTGCAAATGACAGCAAGATACACCAAGCACTTTGTTCCGATACATGTCCCTCAAGTGTCACGATGTCACAGCTAATGATCAGTGCTGATAATAACCAGGGAGACAAATAGAAACCCCAGTGAAGTATGTCAGTACCACACACCCCCAACCATGAGCACTGGGCATTCCTGTCAGTCTCACATATGTAACTGTGAAGATGTGAATATGTGTAGAAACAGTCAGGTAGTGTTAACATGTATTTCTTCAACAGGTCTGCCAGGTAAGGAAATATGCATATTAGCTGTAAGAAGGCTTAACCAATACACTGCATGCAACAATCCCACTGTCCATGATCAGGCCATAGGTAGATATACAGTGAGGTCAGCCATGGAGAGTAATGAGTAGAGTAATGATCTATACAGTTGTTGAAAATTGAAGCCTAGACAGTTGGTAATTGATCCCTCTCTCTCTCTCTCTCTATATATATATATATATATATATATTATATATATATATATATATATATATATATATATATATATATATATATATATATATATCCCTCACCTTATCTGCACCAATACTTCATGCACATTGGGACATGTGTCCTATTGTTATACAAATACTGAACTGTTTGAATTTTAGTGTTCCCTGTTCAAATGCTATCATTGGTGTCCTGTTGCTATCAATGTAAATTGCATGCTATTATAATGCCTACTGTTGTTCCATATATGCATGTGTTCTGTTTGCTATGCAACTGTTTCAATCATGTTTTATGGGGTCAATCGGAACACCCATACATGCTGTTATAACTAATCCTGAATTGTGTTGTTCTTGACTAGCCACCATATTTTTAAACTAAAACACCATAGCACATCTGGGAAGGCAGATCCCAGTGAATCCATATGTCCCATCTCATCTGGCCATTGTCACCCGCATTCAGGTCAGGGGACTGGTGCACAGTGTCCTCTTTTCAGAGTATGGTGATCATCTGCACCAGCTTGAAGGCCACCTGCTGCATCTTGAAGGTCAGCCTGCCCCTCCTGTGCAGCCTCCAGCACAGCCACCTTCGGGGCCGTGAAGGTGCAGTGGTGACTGCCCAAGGATGGATACCTCAGTCCCACTATAACCGTATGGGGGCTCATGAGTGTCTGATTTCCAACCACCTTCCCCATCCAAGGTGTTTACCCCCAATATGCATCATATACTGCCCCTGTCAACTTTCTTGTCTGTCTTCCTACCCAACTTACCTCCCCAAATGTACCCACTATCCTTCCCCAACACCCCACTCTCACCTTATAAAAAAAAAAGGCAATCTGTTCCCCCCAAAACAAATATCACCCCCTATGTAGCTTTCCATTTTGCATGTGTCCACTGAACACATATAACCTTGTGGAATTGGCTTACCAAAACATTACTGTTGTCCTCAAGCTTCTTTCAGGGGTTTGAGCATCCAAATTCACCTCCAAATTCTGTGCAAATGCACAGCTGTTGCTGTATCAGAAATGGACAGCTATGGACCTTCCCTATACCCATCCTGCATATCCCTAGCTATCTGTCATATTGTTTTTCCCTCTCCATGCCCCCTTTTTTACCACTTTCCTGTCACCCCTTTTTTTCTTTTCTTTTAAAGAAATTAGCACAAGGGTAAACAGGAGTAAGCTGCAATAAGCAGCAATAAGTGGCAGTATGTGAGTTTGTGTGATGCTAAGCGATGCCTGCACAGATTAAGCAGTTTCCCATTTAACCTTGTTAGCATCGCTTACCATCACACAAACCCACGCAAACCAGCTTACAACTGCTTAAAACTGCCTTAATCACCCTGTCTCCATCAGCCACTGTTCTGCCCAGCAACAAAATAACCAGCCTAGCCAAGTCTTGAACCCAGGGCCCTATACACAATAGTCAGAGCAAAGTATAACTACACCATTTGAGCTGTACTGATGAATGCTGTTTTTTTTTTCAAATATATAATTCAGTGCAGGTATAGAATAGTAGGGAACAAACACTGTGGAATCAGTCATGTTTAGTATATATAAATATACACGTATATATGTGGATGGTGATAGATAAATATGAAAAAGTATATACATCAGATATATGGAGCTATACATTTAAAACAAATACATATAGAATATATACATATATTTAGAAATGAAAAAACAACAACCAACAAACTAGATATGAAATGGCAGCGCAATAGCAATCCAACGGTATTCCAATGTATGGATGAAACCAGAATCCAAGTAAAAATGTAAATCCAAGTTTATTAGATAGGTAAGCACTTTCGGCTGTGACACCAGCCTTCCTCAGACAACCATTACAATGAAAGAAACTTCTTATATAATAATCTATATCCACTAATTATACCAATTTAAAAGCAATTATTCAATAAATATCAATTTCATTTAATGTGTAATTATAAATATAAATATATAAATATATGAAACCTATATAAAAGCATGTTAAAACAATTGCATTGTGTATTTTATAATTACCATTGCACAATGCCATATCTATTGTAGACTTTAGGTTTTAAAATACTTGTAATAGAAATTTAGTCATTTAGACCCAGAAAATGTGTGGCATTTAAAAAAATTTGCCACCAATATTCTTTGGATTCTAAAATTACTTTCCAAGGACCTTTTCTTGGAGATGGTCGTACTTGCTCCAATACTATAAACTTGAATTTATTTGTGGGATTTTGTGCCAAATGTCTATACAGTGCATTGGTATGCCATTGTTTGTTAATTTCATATATATGCTCATAAACACGTTGTTTTAATTTTCATTCTGTTTTGCCTGGTTAAAAGGCTGAACAGTGTGAGCATACTGCTGCATAAACAACACCCATTGTGTTGCAATTGTATTGACCTGTGATTTTGATATCTATGCCCATAATTGACAAATGGTCTACTTCTAATATGTAAGCACAATATGTGCATATATTACATTTCCTCATGATTCCTTGGGTTTTCTCTACTACTTTGGAACATGCATTACACCAGTCTTTTAAATTATGATCCCTCTTATAAGTGATTAAGGGTTGTGCACCTAGAACTTTAACTAGTTCAGTGTCTCCCATAATGAATGTCCAGTTTTTCCTCATAAGGTGTATGATGTCTGCAGAATCCTTGGTATATGTTGTTGTAAAATCTATATTACCATACCTAATTGTGTTGGACTGTGTGTTTAATTGTACCGTATTCAGGGATAATTCCCCTGATTGTGGATATAAATCAACCATACTGGTGTTTGCCAATAAAGGCTGATAAAACCCTATATTTCTCTTATGTACTACTTCAGAAAAAATACTGTCCACAAATTGTTTGGGATAATCCCTATTTAAAAACATATCACCAATGTGCCGACATTCATCTATGAAATCATTTGCATCAGTTACCATTCGTGCTGCATGGACCATTTGCCCCTTAACCGCTTTCTTGACATGTTTAGGATGATTACTACTGAAATGCAAGAACTTATTGGAATAGGTTTTCTTCCTATATATGCTAGCCTTTAGATAACATTGTGCTGAATTTTTTGTCAACAGAACATCCAAATATGAAATACTGTCTCTTCTAACTTCATAAGTGAACTTAAGAAAATCAGTGGAATTATTAATGCATTGCATAAACTTGTCTATAATTTCTATGGGGCCATTCCAAATGAAAAAAAAAGATCATCCAAAAAAGATCATCCAAAAAACGGCAATATATTTTTACATATCCCATAAAATGTAGCTGAAACAAATAATTATGTTCCCACGTGGCCATGACGACATTGGCATATAATGTGCCTACCGGGGAGCCCATTGCTACCCCTTTTATTTGCTTAAAATAATGACCATCATGGTATAAATAATTATTGGTTAAAACCAACTGCAACAGGTGTGATAGAGTGTTAATGTCATCCTGATGTATGAACATTATTTTTGTAAAAAAGTCACTGAACCATTCCAGTCCTACATCCTGAGGTATACATGTAAAAAGATCTTTTACATCCACTGTAATAAATGTAACATTTTCAATGCTAGATATATGTGTCATATTGACCTTTGTAAGAAAATCCCAAGAATCGCGACATATGTGTTGTAAATCAAACACTTTTTCTTTCAATTGCATATTTACATATTTTGCCATAAAATATGCTTTTGAGCCTCCAGCATCCACAATTGGACATAAAGGTGGATTCTGTAAGTCCTTATGAATTTTGGGTGCTCTGAAAATGATTGGTATTCTGGGATTTTGTACATGCATATATGCATGGGCCTCTTTTGTAATTTGCCCCTGCATTAGCATGTCTTCTAGGTAATAATCAATTCTAGCATTGGAAATATTAATTTCATTTAAAGAGGCTTCAGTATATGCATCTTCATACAGTATTTGTAATATAATCTGGTTGTAATCCATTGCATTCATAATCACCTGTCCACCTCCCTTATCTGGTTGCATGATTCGTAAGTCACCTCTTGCCTTCAACTCATCTAACATTTTTTGTTGCTGTTTAGTGATATTACTTACATAATGTTTGGTTTTCTGTTGTTGAAGCTGGTTCCTAAAATCAAGTTCACACATTTCTTCAAACAGTTTTATCTTGGGATGTAAGGGAGGATTAAAACTGCTGGGAATATGCATTGGGTTATTTTGCACTTCTGAAGCATGTCAAAATATAACAGCTAGGTTCATTTTCCTAGTGAATAGCTTCAGTTCTGTTATTAAGTCTGTAACTCTTACTGGCCTCTTAGGTATGAATGTAAATCCTTTGCTAAAGATGTTAGTTTGTTGAGTGTTTAAAGTTACCTGACTATAATTATAAATTTTATAGTCCTCTGTAGAATTAGTTATGAGTTACTAGGTATTATGTAAAGTTTGTTCACGTACCAGATCTAATTGTAGTTGTTCCATGAATGTGAGCCCGTTCTCTACCTCCTCCATGTGTGCATTAAATTGCCCCTCGCCTGGTAGTTGTCTTTGTTGCACAACCATTCTGATCTGCGTAGGGTACCCTCCTCTAAAGGGATTTGTTGTTGATTATTTGCATCCGCTTCATTAAAGTTTTACCTGCCATTGTTATTCGAAGAAGGAGTTGCTTCTTCCTTCTGCTCAATATAACGCTACCCACGTGGTGGTTTAGGGTATATACATATATATTGTTATATAAATATATGTATAGATATCAGGAAAGGAATATATGCATATAAGTGTGTGTATATATATATATATATATATATATATATATATATATATATATATATATATATATATATATAAAACCTCTCCACCTCTTAGTGCAAGAATTCTGGACAAAGGTTGTCAAAATGGGGTAGCAATAGGCCAAGACCAGGGACATAATGTACGCACTGCAGTTATAAATGTAGAATGTTGCTACAGTAATAGGGCTTATGTCAGCATACATATCCAGAAGGATGTGAGTTCTGAAACTGAAATGTATGTCATCATTTACAGACAGAAATCCTCACATCACAGTGATTTACCACAGAAATGAAAATAATGATTCTGTGGAACAGAACATACATATGAACAATAACCCTGGACAGTCTGAAGCAATATGGCCAGTCAAGAGGTATGCTCAGAACCCCTTAGTGCAACAAATCTGGACCAAGTCTGCAAAAGGGGGGGGTAAAGCCATGAAACTGGGAACATATCCCAAATACTGCAGTAGATAAGGTAACACAGTTGATGCAGTAACACCCTCCTGTCTGTTGTAACATACATTGACTGGAATAGCCCAAGTCCAAATCCATATTACTCCCCACAAGTTACTGACATAAATCCTCACATCATCCCACTGACATGTTAGAAATACACAACACATATGGGGGCCAGGCAACAGTACATCTGATATATACCTGGACATAACATCACAGTAGGGAAACTACACTGAGCTGCTTGGCATGTCACCAAGCACTGTCCAAACTGCAGGCAGATTAACACAACACCACCACAAGTTTGCTATGTTGGAATACACATGCAATTGCAAATATATCAGGCAATACAGGGATGTAACAGCATTGACAAACAGACACCAGTGTGAAAGTGCATACTCATAACCAATCTCACCACATTCAAATTGACATATTGGTAAGCCACATGAACAGTAGACTATATGGACTGTGCAAACAAAATCATCAACATGTTTGCCACTCACACACTACCCCTACATATACTGGCCCAATTCACAGTTTAGTCTGATGCCTGACTGTGGTATGGGACATGTGTCAGTCTGCCCCTACAAACATATACAGCTGATAGAGCACCAGAAACTGGAGCAGCAAGCAAAGTCAGATAGAAAAGAACCCATAACACTTACATCTACCCCCTCCTACACAGGCCAAATATCACATGCACAATACACTGCTACACATTCCTGACCGTCTGTCAACAACTGCCAGAAATACACAGTCATCTTAACTGCATGGAGTTACACAGAACGTCCTGGCCTTGTCCTCATATATAAGGCCTCCTACACATAACATGTCTCACTGCCTGATACATCACTGGGATGATATCAGGAATTAAGTCACTATATAATGATATATGATACCTATCCACTTCTTAGGTTCATAGGTTCATTGGTAAGTACTAGGCTATCTGCCCAAGGCAATTTATAAGCCTAGCCAGAATGTGCTGGCTTTCGCCTCCCTTTTAAATTAGTTTCCTGGGCCTCTGTCTAGCAGGGCCACTGAAGTGATCCCAGGGGTAAATTTACGATTTCCCATCCACTCATCAAGATTCCTCTTGAAGAGAGTCAGCGAGGGGCTCTGCCTAACATAAATTGTGATTCTATTCCAGAGCGAGGGAAGTCTCTGGGACAGGAATCTATCCCTCCAGCATGTCCTGTTTATTGTTGTGCTGAGGTTTAATTCACTGGATCATGTGGCTCTAAGAGATTTGGTTTTCTTGAGGTGGAGCATGTCCATTAATTCCGGGTTTGACATGGCCTTATACGTCAGGCAGAGATCACCTCTGAGCAGGCGGTAAGAAACTAAGTAGAGCTGGAGTTTCTTTAGTCGAGCTGCATAGGGCATCTTTTTGAGGTCCATGATCCTCTTGGTGAGGTACTTCTGTGGTCTTTCCAGTTGTTGCAGGTGTCGAGTAAGGTACATACCAAATGGGGCATTGTACTCTATTATGGGCCTAATGAGTGATGAGTAGAGGGGATCAATGACCTCTCTTGATCTAGAGGTGAACCCTTTCATGATTAGGTGGGCTGCATAGAAGGAATTCCTAACCACTTTGGCAATGTGATTATCAAAGGAGAGATTGCTGTCTACCTGGGTCCCCAGGTCTCTAATTGCATTTTCTGTACTTAGTGGATTACCACCTATGTGGTAATTCATGGGCACTTTGTTTTTCCCAAAGGGGATGACTACTATGCATTTTTTGGCATTCAGCTGGAGGCCATGGTTTTGACACCAGGTATCTGTCTCTGTAAGACCATTCTGGAGGACGTCTGTGTCAGGCGGACAGTTGATTATGGCCCCCAGTTTGCAATCATCTGCGAACTTGGTCAGCCATAGTCCTCCTATGCTTGGCTGTACCTCAGAGAAGTATATACCAAACAGGAGGGGTTCAAGGACCGAGCCCTGTGGGACGCCACTTGTAACTGGTTTAAAGTCGGACATGGCATCTGCAACTCTGACCATGTGTATTCTATTCATGAGCCAGTTAGCCACCCATCTCGTGATATAGGGGTTAATGTTCAAGCTGGTGAGCTTGTCTATGATGCCAGAGTGGGGAATGGTATCGAAGGTTTTAGCGAGGTCCACGTAGGCTGTGTGGACTACCTTCCCTTCATCTATGGCCTTGGTAACTGTTTCAATGAAGTCATCTAGGTTTAGGAGGCAGGATCTGCCTTTAACAAAGCTGAATTGGGTAAGGTCCAGTGTCTGGAGGTTCTCAATGTCTCTGTTTATGAGTTCCATGATGATTCGCTCCATAGCTTTGCAGACCAGGCTAGTCAGGCTTATAGGGCGGTAGTTCCCAGGTTCTTCTGTGGCACCACCTTTGTGGAGCGGGATGACTGTTGCTGTATGCCATTCTTTGGGTACATAGCCTGTGGTAAGGCTGAGTCTGAACAGAGAATTTAGGTGAGGGTTTAGTTCCTTTTGGAGCTCATGTAAGATGCAGCCTGGGACACCATCCAGTCCCATTGATGCTGTGTTCTTAGCTTTGGAGAGTTCTGTCTTTACCTGTGTGTCTGTGATGTCTGGGGCTCTGCATTCTTCTGGGATGGACATGGGCCCTTTTGGGGGTGAGGGGGGGTGAAGATTGCACTGAACTTGTCAGCCAGGATGTTGGCAATGTTAGTTGGTTCAGTGTATTTTTTGCCATTTTGCACTAGCTCAGAGCATATCTGAGAGTTGCCACCTAGATTTTTGACATAGCTAAGGAAGGCTTTCTGGTTATCTTTAGAGTCCTTGGCAATTTTTCTTTCAAAACTGGCCTTGGATGATTTTATGAGGGATCGTAGTTTCTTGCTAATATTGATCAGTGATAGAACAAAACAAATCCTTCCAGCCGTGCTAAAGTCCTGCTACTCCAAAAATTAGCAATGCAGAAAGAAAAGTGGCAGGACACTGCTGCTACACAATGAAATCTTTTTAATAAAAACTTAAAAACAATGTAATCTGAATACAAATAAAATTGAAGAAGTGAGCGCTTTCGGGTTACACCCTTCATCAGACATCAAACACTTTACACATCTTAATTTTTATACAACAATCCACCAATGAATTCCTTCAAAGTTAATGAAGCACCCGCCTTTTCAGAAGTATGGGTTTTAAAGGAATAACATCATTGAGACCAGGGGGTATATGTGCCATTAGGTCTATGATCCATTTGGTTTCATCCAGGGCTGTCTGCAACCTGACGTCCCCTCCCCGGTTATTCAATCTAACATTAACAATAACTCTAAAAGAGAAACTATGTGTTGGATATTTGTGTATATGCCTGAAAAGAGCATTACTATCATCCTTGTTCCTTATGCTTCCTAGATGTTGTAAGATTCTTACCTTGAACATATTTGTGGTCATTCCCACATAGAAACTTGGACATTTTGTACACTCTGCCAAGTAAACCACATTGGATGTCCTACAGGTAGCCCTACCTTTAAAAACAATGTTTTTACCTGTTGTTCTATGTAAGAAATTGACCTCCTTATTAATGTAGCTACATGCTTTACACATGCCACATGGAAGTGTCCCTGCCATGCTCTTAAAAGGCCTGTTCTCAGGAAAACATTTCTCTTTACATAGGAGGTCACTCAGATTCCTATTCCTTCTATATTGGAAATAAGGTCTGTTATCAATAAGCCCCTTTAAATTAATGTCACTAGTGAGGATATTCCAGTTATTGTTAACAATTTTACAGATGTCACCGATATTACTCCCATAGGTGAACATCATCTTGGTACCTCTCAATGGTGGGCCATCCTGCATGTTCTCTCTGGAAGTCAGGTCCTGATGCCTTTTAAGCCACGGTCTATATTTGGTCTGCCTATATACTTTACTGTTGTCTATAGCATTCCTCACCATATTCTTCCCACAGCCTCTCTGCTCAAAGTAACCTGTTAGGTTAACTAACTCTTGTTCAAATTGCGTATCTTCAGTCTCAATCCTTGAGGCCCAACTCACTTGTCCTTTGACAATGTTGGGAAAGAGATGGCGGGGGTGCATGCTGTCATATGACAGCAAGGTATTTTTCCAACAGTCTTTTTTATATAGGCTAGAAGAAAAACCTTCCTGTGTCTGTGTTACCCTCACATCTAAAAATTCTAAACTATAATAGGAAGTTTTGGCTGTAAACTTGAGAAAGGTGGTGGTAGTGTGTAGATGTGATAGAAATCTATCAAATGTGTCACGATCTCCATTCCAAAGAATAAAAATATCATCTACAAATCTTGCATACATCAAAATATGAACCTTCCAGATATCATTTTCCAATATGTTTGCAGTTTCCCATTTAGAGAGGACCAGGTTGGCATAGGCATTAGCACAGGGGGTGCCCATGGCAAGAGCATGGCACGGACACTTCCATGTGGCATGTGTAAAGCATGTAGCTACATTAGCATGTAGCATGACAGGATGGCCCACCATTGAGAGGTACCAAGATGATGTTCACCTATGGGAGTAATATCGGTGACATCTGTAAAATTGTTAACAATAACTGGAATATCCTCACTAGTGACATTAATTTAAAGGGGCTTATTGATAACAGACCTTATTTCCAATATAGAAGGAATAGGAATCTGAGTGACCTCCTATGTAAAGAGAAATGTTTTCCTGAAAACAGGCCTTTTAAGAGCATGGCAGGGACACTTCCATGTGGCATGTGTAAAGCATGTAGCTACATTAATAAGGAGGTCAATTTCTTAAATAGAACAACAGGTAAAAACATTGTTTTTAAAGGTAGGGCTACCTGTAGGACATCCAATGTGGTTTACTTGGCAGAGTGTACAAAATGTCCAAGTTTCTATGTGGGAATGACCACAAATATGTTCAAGGTAAGAATCTTACAACATCTAGGAAGCATAAGGAACAAGGATGATAGTAATGCTCTATTCAGGCATATACACAAATATCCAACACATAGTTTCTCTTTTAGAGTTATTGTTAATGTTAGATTGAATAACCGGGGAGGGGACGTCAGGTTGCAGACAGCCCTGGATGAAACCAAATGGATCATAGACCTAATAGCACATATACCCCCTGGTCTCAATGATGTTATTCCTTTAAAACCCATACTTCTGAAAAGGCGGGTGTTTCATTAACTTTGAAGGAATTCATTGGTGGATTGTTGTATAAAAATGAAGATGTGTAAAGTGTTTGATGTCTGATGAAGGGTGTAACCCGAAAGCGCTCACTTCTTCAATTTTATTTGTATTCAGATTACATTGTTTTTAAGTTTTTATTAAAAAGATTTCATTGTGTAGCAGCAGTGTCCTGCCACTTTTCTTTCTGCATTGCTAATTTTTGGAGTAGCAGGACTTTAGCACGGCTGGAAGGATTCGTTTTGTTCTGTGCTGTATTTTGTTCTACAAGCCATGCATGCTGCTAACACGTTGGGTGAGTTGAACAACTCCCATGTTGGTGCTTCAGTCTCGGGACCGACAAATGGATGTTGGTCCAAGAGGTTTTTTACACCATCATCTAATCCGCTACTGAATTTGGGTTTTAATGTAGCTAAAAATAGAAATGAGAATAATGATGCACCTGTACCGGTCGACAAGACCTTTGATGACTTGCTAAAAGACTTGAACTTTAAAATGAACAAACTACAACGTCTGCAGTGGCAGAAATTTCATTTAGAAGCCTGCCTTGAATACGGTATCGTACCTAGAGGCATGAGGGTCATGTGTATGCCGGCACAAGGAGACCGGTATCCGGAGTTCCTGGCTAAATGGCAGGCGCTGAATACTAATACTAGCTACAAATACATGTAATTGTTAATTAGCTTTTTTGCACCTGAAACGGAGAGTTTAAGTGAGGAGGTGCAGTTTCTATTATGTAAATTAGAGAGTGATTTCATGGACCATAGAAGTATGCAACGTTTACAACAAACTTGCGGCATACTTCAAGACAATGCTGAGAAACTATGTCTCGATAAGATGAACAAAATCAAGAGAGATTATGAGGATTTCTCCAGGGGAAACATTTTCGTTTGGCCCAGAAATCCTCGGCACCCCAGGATTCAGAGGCGTGATGGCGGTTGAGGCACGTACTGCAACAAGACGCACTGATGAGCGGCCGGTTGAGACACATAATGCAGTAGGACCCACTGAGCATGTCGGCGTCGTCAATGGATGACGCATCACCACAACAGATACGGCTAATTTGATTTCACCATCCACTTGCAATTCCCAGGGAGGTGATACAGCCATAGGGGAGATTCATAATTTTACCACCATTTCCAACGGCCCCATTTTGGCTGCCGACACTAACAGTGCCATTTCGGGTTCTTCTGGGGAGCAGTTTAGGAATGTAGCTGGAGCCTCTACCATGCCGGTAGAGGAGGAGATCATGTCGAGCGTTGAGCAGGCTATGGAAGAGGCGGACAAGGGGACTGGAGCACGTCCCAAGGTGCCACAGGGACAGAAGCGTTTTTTGGAACTTTTACCAGCGCCCGTCAAGAAGAGAGGGGTCGGAAAAAGGTCACAAAGCGACGACAGAGAAGTAGGGAAAAGGAGGAGAACTTTTCAGTGACTACTGATTTTACTCCTGATATTGTTTACAATTTATCATCACACATTTTAACCAATGACGAATTGTTCGTTTTGAACAAGGGACTAACCTTCGTGCCCAGCAATAATTGTACACACAATGAGGTAATTATGGACATTATGTTGTTCTGTAGAAGTTTAATGTTGAAAAGTATGTTTGGGAATGATAAATTTGACTGTACTATGCCTAGGAAGGCTAGTGGTTTTATACCACAGCTTTCACCCACACTACACCTTTTTTTGAGTGCATGTGAGAAGGATTTGGCTAAATATTATACAGAAGGTCTTTTTTCCAAATATTATAATTTAACCACAGAGCAGACTAAAGCCCTGAAAGAGTTAGCTAACAATGACTCAATAGTAATAAAGAAGGCGGACAAGGGGGGAGTAATCGTAATGGATGTTGAATGGTACAATAACAAGATAAAACATTTGTTACAGGACGATATAGCTTATTTAGAGATCAATCCTTTATCTGTGAAAAATATTATTGACAAAGTGCATATGAAATTAAATACCCTGAGGAATAACTCGAGCATTACTGAAGACACATATCAGTTTTTACTGATTGAAAAACCAACGATTCCCTTATTTAAGGCCCTACCTAAATTACACAAGTGCCCACAAAACCCACCCCTTAGGCCAGTTGTTTCAGGCAGGGGGTGGGTGACTGAAAATGTGTCTATATGGGTGGATGTTTTATTAAAACCATATATTAAACAAATGAAGAGCATTTTGATAGACACAGGGCATTTTTTACAGATTTTGGGGAATGTCACTAAACCTGTTAATGTTGATAAAGTTCTTATGGTTACATTGGATATCAATAGCCTTTTTACGGTCATCAATAATGACTATGGTATTGATTCAGTAATTGAGCTCTTAACCAATTTAGGTGTTATTAATAACAAAATAGAACTTATTAAAGACTTGTTAACATTAGTGTTGAATAATAATGTTTTTTTAGGGGCTGGCTCCATGTATAGGCAAGCACAGGGGGTTGCCATGGGCACCCCCTGTGCTAATACCTATGCCAACCTGGTCCTCTCTAAATGGGAAACTGCAAACATATTGGAAAATGATATCTGGAAGGTTCATATTTTGATGTATGCAAGATTTGTAGATGACATTTTTATTCTTTGGAATGAAGATCATGACACATTTGATAGATTTCTATCACATCTACACACTACCACTACCTTTCTTAAGTTTACAGCCAAAACTTCCTATTATAGTTTAGATTTTTTAGATGTGAGGGTAACACAGACACAGGAAGGTTTTTCTTCTAGCCTATATAAAAAAGACTGTTGGAAAAACACCTTGCTGTCATATGACAGCATGCACCCCCGCCATCTCTTTCCCAACATTGTCAAAGGACAAGTGAGTCGGGCCTCAAGGATTGACACTGAAGATACGCAATTTGAACAAGAGTTAGTTAACCTAACAGGTTATTTTGAGCAGAGAGGCTATGGGAAGAATATGGTGAGGGATGCCATAGACAACAGTAAAGTATATAGGCAGACTAAATACAGACCCTGGCTTAAAAGGCATCAGGACCTGACTTCCATAGAGAACATGCAGGAAGGCCCACCATTGAGAGGTACCAAGATGATGTTCACCTATGGGAGTAATATCGGTGACATCTGCAAAATTGTTAACAACAATTGGAATATCCTCACTAGTGATATTAATTTAAAGGGGCTTATTGATAACAGACCTTATTTCCAATATAGAAGGAATAGGAATCTGAGTGACCTCCTATGTAAAGAGAAATGTTTTTCTGAGAATAGGCCTTTCAAGAGCATGGCAGGGACACTTCCATGTGGCATGTGTAAAGCATGTAGCTACATTAATAAGGAGGTCAATTACATAGAACAACAGGTAAAAACATTGTTTTTAAAGGTAGGGCTACCTGTAGGACATCCAATGTGGTTTACTTGGCAGAGTGTACAAAATGTCCAAGTTTCTATGTGGGAATGACCACAAATATGTTCAAGGTAAGAATCTTACAACATCTAGGAAGCATAAGGAACAAGGATGATAGTAATGCTCTATTCAGGCATATACACAAATATCCAGCACATAGTTTCTCTTTTAAAGTTATTGTTAATGTTAGATTGAATAACCGGGGAGGGGACGTCAGGTTGCAGACAGCCCTGGATGAAACCAAATGGATCATAGACCTAATGGCACATATACCCCCTGGTCTCAATGATGTCATTCCTTTAAAACCCATACTTCTGAAAAGGCGGGTGCTTCATTAACTTTGAAGGAATTCATTGGTGGATTGTTGTATAAAAATGAAGATGTGTAAAGTGTTTGATGTCTGATGAAGGGTGTAACCACTTCTTCAATTTTATTTGTATTCAGATTACATTGTTTTTAAGTTTTTATTAAAAAGATTTCATTGTGTAGCAGCAGTGTCCTGCCACTTTTCTTTCTGCATTGATCAGTGATGCCTTTCCTTTTTGGGATTCAACTCTATCATGTAGTAGTTTCCTCTTTCTGTTGTATAGCTTATTTATGGCCGGGGACCACCAGACTGGTTTCCTCTTTTTGGAGGAGTGAGTCTTGGTTTTACTTGGGATGGCTTGGTCCATGCATCCCTGTAGATGCTCATAGAATGCACTTGTCAAGGATTCTGTGGTTTGGGTAGCATTATCCTTTAGCAATGGGGCTTTGAAACTTTCCACCTCGGTCTTGAGAAGTGTGAAGTTTGCTTTTGAAAAGTTTTTCACAGTGGTTTCCTTGACTGGGGGTGGGGTCGGGATGTGGATGCCCAGTGTGATTAGTTTATGATCTGATCTTACCAGCGAGGGGTTTTCCTCTGGTGTGGAGCACTGATCCCCCATGTTGGTGATGATCAGGTCCAGTATGTTGTCACCTCTTGTAGGCATGGTGACCAGCTGTTCCAGGGCATTTGAGTTTATAAACTTTAGGAAGCATTTGGCAAAGGAGTTTGTACTTGAGTAATTCTCCCAGTCAATGTTTTGGTAGTTGAAATCTCCCAATATCATGGTGTTAGGTAGTACCTTTATATTTGCCAGTGTTCTCAGGAATGCTGAGTGGGGGTCCTGAGACAAGGTAGGTGATCTGTAGCAGGCTACGATCTGAGCACTGTTAGTTGCACATGACATCTGGACAAAGCCTGACATACTTGGGGGGCAGAGGCACAACACAGGGGCATTATTGACATATTGCTGTTATAAACTGAGAACGTTGCTGGTGTAACAAGGTTGTTGTAACATATCTGTTCTGAGGGATATAAAGTCAGAAACACACATGAATGTTACCATTTACTGACTGCAATCTTCAGAGTATGTGACTGAATTTCCAAGGCCAAACAATGTGTGAGTAACACAACAAGTATAAGAGTCTAAACTCTGGCCAGTCTTTGGATAGCCCTACAGTTGATAATTATGTCGACCACATAATACTATCAGACTTAAATTTAAATGCATGCAGAGCAGCCATATCCACACAAACCCTGTCAGACTAGCATTACTTCAACTGTATAACAGCAATACTTACATTCTGTCCCTATGTCTGGAACATTCGTCCCCAGTTTGATGAGCTGTCTCCACAGTGTTTGTTGCAAGAGTTCCATGAAGTCCTCCTCACAGGCAAGGAAAAGGGGAAACACCCACATAAAGTACTCAGTTATAGGAGTGTGTTTCCATGCTATTGGGTATGGAAATTATACCACAGCTGTTCTACATGCAATTAGCAAGTGGGGGACCCCAACTGGTGCACAGGTCATCAGCTGCTCATGAACATTACTTACAAATGGCAAGCTGCTGCCTATACAAAACAGATGTATATCCTACATCTGTCTGAGAGAAAGAGAGAGAAAGAGCGAGAGAGGGAGACAAACAAACAAACAGACAGAAAGACAGACTCACATACTGAAACTGATGGATTATAACAAATGAACCAAAAAAAAACACAGGTATGTCAAACAATTAAGCATGTAATGGAATGTACTAAGGGGGGTATATAAAGGTGGAAATAGGAAGTTCAAACAATATTATTTCTCAACAACACATGCTGTACTAAACCTGAGCAGAACCTATGGCCATAGAAACTGTGTCTGTCTGCAGTGACATAGAACACAGCTCAGGTTCCTGAGTCACCCCAGGAAAGTATGGCTCACACATGACCACTACTAGAGTGTGTGTTGCACAATACTGATTGTGACACTGCTAGGCCACACCCAGTGAAAATCTTGCCATTATTAACTCTGCTACGTCCAGCTCTGACTTGTGCCTCTTTTTTCAATGCCAATGTCTCCAACCCATGTAACATAGCTGGTCTCACTACCCTCTTGCAGACTTTCCCTATCACTCTTAATGGTACTCGTCTGTCACAAATCACACCTGACACTCTTAACCACCACCTACATCCTGCCCATGCTCTGATCTTCACCTCTCACCCACAATTGCCATTACTCTGAACTGTTGTTCCAAGTATTTTCACCTATCCTCTTTTGAAAACTATACTCCCTGCATCCTCACCATTTCTCTATCCTCCCTATAATTCACACACATATAATGTGTCTTAGTCCTGTTGGCCATCATTCCTCTCCTCTCTAGACCATACCTGCAGCTCTCCAGGGTCTCTTCAACCTGTTGCCAACTCTCACTACAGGCCACAATGTCATCTGCAAACAGCACAATCGAGGGTACTCCTGTCTCATCATGTCTGTCAACCTGTCCATCAGCACTGCAAATAAGAAAGGGCTCATAGCTGATCCCTGATGTATTCCCACCTCCACCTTAAACACACCTATCACTCCCAATGCAGAACTCACTGCTATCACACTAGCCTTGTACATATCCTGTAGAACTCTTACGGATTCCTCCACCACTCCTGACCACCTCATACAATACCACAACTCCTCTCTAGGCATCCTGTCATATGTTGCCTATAAAAAGACACAATGCAGCTGCTTCTGACCTTCTCTGTATGTCCCCATCAACACTGTCAGAGCAAACACTGCATCTGTACTGCTCTTTCCTGGCATGAAACCATGCTGCTGATCAGTAATACTCACCACCCTTCTTAAGCTAGCTTCCACCACGCTTTACTATTACGTCATGCTGTGATTGATCTGTGTTATCCCTCTGCAGTTACTACAACTCTGCACACTACCCTTATTCTCATAATCAGTATGCAAACATGTTTTATACACTCCTCATGCATCCTCTCACTTTCCAAGATTAAAGGAAACAATCTGGTTAAAAAGACTACTGCTATTTGTCCTAAACACCTCCATGCTTCCACAAGTATGTCATTTGGACCAATAGCCTTTCCATTCTTAAACCTCTTTATAGCTATCCTTACTTCCCCCTTGATAACCTGTTGCATGTCTTGATTCACCATGCCCACATCATCCAACTTTCTCACTCTCTCATTCTCTTCATTCAACAGCCCATCAAAGTACTGTTTCCACCTATTTGACACACTCTCCTCACTTCTGAGTAAACTTCCACCATTATCTTTTCTCAGCCTTATTTGCTGCACATCCTTCCTAGCTATATGCCTCTGTTAAGCCAATTGGTACAGGTCCTATTCTCTATACTTGGTGTACAACCTTACATGCAATCCTTCAGATGCCCCATCCTCAGCCTTTGCCACCATTCTCTTTGCTATACACCCCATCTCCTTATACACCTGTCTACTTTCCTCATCTGTCTGACAATCCCACTTCTCCTTGGCCAACCTCTTTCTCTGTATACTCCCCTGTACTTCTCATGCCACTACCAGGTCTCCTTGTCCTCCTTCCTCTCTGCAGATATCACACCAAGCCCCGTGCTACTCATCTCCCTTACTAGCATGGATATAGTTACCCAGATATTTGCTAACTCTTCACTACCACCCACTGCCTGTCTTAACTCTTCCCTGAACTCAACCTCACAATCACCCTTTCTCAGTATCCACCATTTGATCCTTGGTGCTGCAGTCACACTCCTCCCCCTCTTCTTGATCACCAACATCATCCCACAGACCAGGCTTCTATGCTGCCTAACTACACTTTCCCCTGTCACCACTTTACAGTTTCCAATCCCCTTCAAACAGTCCCACCTGCATAGGAGATAATCCACTGTGAGCATCTTCTTCCACTCTTGTATGTCACCCTATGCCCCTCAGTCTTGTATAGCTTTGTGTTCACCACACCCATGTCCAACCTCTGTTGCAAACTCCACCACCATCTCACCTTCTGATTCCTTTGCTTAACACCATACCTCCCCATCACTTCTGCATCCCCTCTGTCCTCTTTACTAACATGCCCATTGAAATCTGCTCCAATCACCACTCATTCACTCTTGGGTACACTCATCACCACTTCATCCAACCACACCAAATTACGTCTGTCTCATTCATCACACATGCAATTAGCGGAGCATATGCACTAAGAACTTCCAACATTACACCATCAATTCCCAGCCTTCTGAACATCACTCTACCCAAAACTTTTATCATCTCCACAAACACTCTTGGCATAATATTACTTCAGGTTAACCCCTACACCATTTCCAGTCCCATACACACCATGATAGAACTATTTGTATCTGACTCCGATACACACAGCTGTACACCACTTCCATCTAGTCTCTGGCACAGACAATATATCCACCTTTCCTCTGTCCAGCATATCAGCTAGCTCTGTCCCCATACCAGTCATACTCATGACATTAACAGTTCCAACCCTCACTACCACACACCTAGCCTTTCACTCTCTGCTTGCCATATGAGCATCTGACATCCTCCAGGGTATGTTTGTGAATGCAAAGGCTACTGCACTATCAAATGATATATGTGTGCTACAGCAATATAAAGAAAGTGTCACTAATTGTGGCCCATAGCCCACCATGCATGTACAGTGTCCTCCAGATGTCGTGCCCTAAAAGGTTGACATGACTGACTGAGCAGCAAGACTGTAATTACAGTGTGCCATACTGACATAGAACAGAAATGTATAGCAAGTATTACCTGTGCATATGTATGTATGGATAGGTGTAGTTGGCTGCCTCATAACAACTGACATGAGATGCAAAAAGTCAGGTGAATAAGCTGTACATATTCTACATGTGTGTAACTTTAGTTTCTGTGCATCCAACAGAGTTATACGTCTACAGTTACTGGATGTACAAACTACTACTAGAAGTCACCAACAGCTACAATAGCTTTGTTGATACAGTATATAGTAGTTTAGTGGCTAAAAAATGGAACTCTGTCCCTGCTAGCATTCAAAACACATCATCCAAGGCCTCCTTTAAAGACCTCATCAGGCAACACCTCAAGCACAGTTGGCAGTGCCATGATTGCTCCTCAGGCTACTGAAAGCGGATAACATATACATACTAAATCTAGAGCACTTAATAATAGTTTTCAATATTACTCACAAACACTGGCTAATCTACAGTGCATGTACTGTACCTGTGTACGATGTATGTATTCTACCTATGTTCCAAATTTCAGCTGTACACCACAAATCTATTAATTACCTTTATTTTTAAAATTAATATTTTTTTGTTTGTTCTCTCCACTGTGACTGTTTATGTGCCGCATATCACTGTAAAAACATGTCTCTTGTAATTTGTGCGTATACTGATCATGTCTAAATAACTAAATGTGTCTGCAATTTTTCTTTGTGGAGTTTTTCTTCCTGATCCTCTGCTGAAAAAAGGGCCTTTTTGGCTCAGTCAGACACCCCCAGTTAACAAATGTAAAATAAAAACAAAAATAAAATAAAATGTGTCATTGCCCTGACACAGACATGGGTAGTATAATAAGCATGAGTATCACATTGAAATTGTTGGGGTGGCCACCAGTGTTCTGACCCCATGTCCATGCCTACTACAAACAGATATATGACCACCTACATAGCTGTATGTACTCAGAAATACCATACTTGTAAAACCTGTCAACACCAAAGTAGAGTAAACCCCTTTGCTGGACAGCAGCAATGCACAAAGCAAATAATGTGATGCTATATTGGTTGTACAGGGCAAAGTAGGAGCAGGCACAAACTGGGCAGCATGCCAACCTTTCTGAATAAGCTTATTAGGTCAAAGGTGGATTGCTGTAAGGCTAACTATGAGTACAAATTGGACACATCCACTA
Organism: Protopterus annectens; assembly: GCF_019279795.1. Taxonomy (NCBI): domain Eukaryota; kingdom Metazoa; phylum Chordata; order Ceratodontiformes; family Protopteridae; genus Protopterus; species Protopterus annectens. The sequence goes on along the minus strand of NC_056734.1, from coordinate 298,772,138 downwards.
AGGGCAATCACAATGCCATCTTCAGGTATGTCTGCAGTCTCAGAGGCACCAACCCAACCCACCCTGTAATGTTGGTCAATCACAGCACATACACACACACCATAGCTACAGCAAGCCTGCTACAGACAGGTTTAGGGCAAACATCACCTCTCTGGATCATCATCAGTATATGTGGATATGTAATGCACATGCACCCCTCCCCTCATCATCATGGATCAGGTGCAAACTGCCTAATCAAAGTTAACAAAAGCAAATCCCCTTGGGGCCTGATAACATTCCTGTCTCCATCCTATATGAACCCAGGTATATGCTTCCAGCTCCCTTACACACTGTAATGTCAGAAAAGCCTGAGCACCATTGACATCCCATCTGCAAGGAGCATGGCCACTGTCATCCCTTTACACAAACGTGAGTGATGAATGGTGGTTTTTGCAATGTACTGGCCCTCATTGCAGGGAACATGACACATCAGGACCAGGAGTACAATGCATGTTCATACAGTGCTGCCAGGTACAGGGGTATGATGTATTTGTAAGTGGTGGCTAATGATAGTCCATATTCATGTGCTAGCTCTGTAAAGAACTCCGGGCAATGTCCTGTGATGTGTTTCCCTGTGTATGTCTTCCAGGTGCCATGCAGCAGCAACCACATTAAACCAATGTGGAGACAGCAGCCATCACAGAAGCTGTAATTTTAAAGTATGCCATCCTTTCTGGCTGTAGTTGGCAAAATCTGCAGGAGCAGACTGCCCTGTGGGATGAGATCATCCACAGAGTGAATGTCTTGGGCCATCATGGATGCACATACTATCAGGTTAGGCATAGAGCAACTGACCTGATATGTCATGCCTGGCAAAGGGCTGCTGCTGTAGCTTGGGACTGTGCTGCTACCGGTGGGGGGCAGCCACACAGCCCCACTTACGGCAACAAAGGAAGCCCACACAAACTCAAATATGGGAAACAACAGTCGTGGAGGTGGGTGGCACCCAGGAAACAGGCAAGAAGCATCCAAGTAAGGCCAAAGTGCACATCAATGTAATGAGGTAGCATTTAAACTGTCTTTTACAGAGTCTCTAGATGCATATGTCAGTGCAAAATGAATTAGTGGGTGGGGTGTAGTAATTCACACAAGTGCACATCTATGGTAAAGGACAGCAAATTGTGTAATATCATAGTGTGTTCTGTACCTGTGCAGAAACATAGCATTCATCTTTTACCGATGTCTAATGTGAATCTGCTAACAATATCTCTCCCTCACAACTACATAGGTCCCTTTGGTCTGCACATGGGACAGCAGCCTGAACCCAGTAAGTATGGGGTTTTCCTGTTGTGGCTCACCAGTACCCCAGGCATGCTAAAGTTAATGCATGTGCCCATGCACTCAACTGTTGCACTCAGCCATATGGCAATATCTGCATGTTCACCTGTGGTGGTGTTTACTGCATTGCATCATACTGGCCATGACAGGTGCTATTTGCAGGAGATGTCACATATCTGTAGCATACCTCACAAGCTGTCATTGTAGGACATCTGGACAAAGACTGACAAAATGGGGGGACAGAGGCCCAAAACTAGGGTCATAGTGTAGAAATTAGTGGTATACAGTATATATAAATGGTGAACACACCTGTTAGAATGCCAGGTATGTGTGATATACAAAAATGAGAGCACAACAGACAAGTTCAAAATACTGCCAACCTTTCATGTAACGTTAACCTGTACAATTCAATTGTAAAGAAAACAAATCTGTTAGGGGAACAATAATGACAAATAATAGTACAACAACCTACATACATATGTGTGCACAGGCTGAAGCTAGTACTGTGTTGAGGCAGCTTTCACTATAACTACAGCAGTACATCTTACTGGGTACACAACAGTCATCAATTACAGAGACTCTTTGATTAACAGCAAATAACGGTCAGCTGTCCTACTAGGATTATCCTAGCATATACCCAGTTGCCTGCTACAGCAACAGCCATGGTTTGCATAAAGCTGCCCAAGCTGCTAAGGGACCACATGTTTGAGCTGTATCAACCTGGAGAAGGGTACCAAAACATTTCCACAGCATTCTGCAGAACATGGATAACAGTGCAGACAGTCATCAAAAGGTGGTGAAGATATGGGGCTACAGTGACATTGCGAAGGAATGGACAGTCCACCAAAGTCTATGAGAATACAAGACCAAAACTGGCCAGGGAGGTTGCCAGGAGCCCTAGAGCAACAGTGAAGGAGTAGCAGGAATCTCAGACAAGTACTGGGTGTGTACTACATATCACAACAATCTTCCATAGTCTTGCTTGAATAACTGGCTTTGTTTTAACATACATATACTGCAGGTTATGCAGTCTGCACCTCAAATTAGGACATTACTTAGTGACACCAATCCACAGGCCAACCCAGTAATGTATCAGAAAAACACAGGAGTTATGTGGAACAGACCAAATATATGAACCACATGTAGACAATAACTACAACAGTACATCTTATTGGGTACACAACAGTCATCAATTACATAGGCTCTTTGATTAACAGCAAATAAGAGTCAGCTGTCCTACTAGGATTATCCTAACATATACCTAGTTGCTTGCTACAGCAACAGCCATGGTTTGCATAAAGCTGCCAAAGCTGCTAAGGGACCAAATGTTTGAGATGTATCAACCTGGAGAAGAGTACTAAAATATTTCCACAGCATTGTGCAGAACATGGAAAACAGTGCAAGCAGTCATCAAAAGGTGGTGAAAATATGGGGCTACAGTGACATTGCAAAGGAGTGGACATCCCACCAAGGTCTATGAGAATACAATACCAAAACTGTCCAGGGAATGCTGCCAGGAGCACTAGAGCAACAGTGAAGAAGTAGCAGAAATCTATACTACATATCACAACAATCTTCCATAGTCTCCATATATCCTGTCTATAAGGTAGGGTTGGAAGATGGCAGAAGTTCCTCACACCAAACAATATCCAGGCCTGGTGAAAGTCTGAAAACAATACATCAGGTCTCCAAAAAGCAAGTGGGGAAATGTGTCATGGTAATACGGGACCACAGTTGAACTCTTTGGCCACAATTCTGACAGGTGTGTTTGGTGCAATATCACCACTGCACATCACCACAACAACACCACCCCCATGGTGAAGCATGGTGATGGCAGTGTCCTACTTTGGGTTGCTGTTCACAAGCTGGAACTAAGGCTGTAGTCAAGTTAGAAGGGATTATGAACAGTTCCAAACACTGGTTCCTTGTGGCTCCAAAATGTTCTAGTGTCTGCCACATAGCTGTGGGTGGTGAAGAATTCCACCTTTTCACACAACAATGGCCCAAACCATACATCCAAATCAACAAAAGGATGGCTTCACCAGAACATATGCAATGTTCTGCACTGGCTGAGTCAGAGCCCACACCTACATCCAGTATGATATATGCAGGGCAATCTGAAGAGGACAGTGCACAGGGGATGCCCTTGCAATCTGACATAGTTGGAGGTGTTTTGCAAGGGAGAGTGTGCAAAGACTGGCAAGTCAAGATGTGCCATACTGATAGACACCTTGCCAAAAGGACTGCATGCTGTGATTAAATCAAAAGGTGCTTTAACAATTACTTTAAGGGTGTACACACTCATGCAACCTGCCTATTGTACCTATATCAGTTACCAGATGTTACCTGTAACTGATGAGTATGTTCTTCAGTTGGACTGCACAGGTTATATGTCATATGAAATGATGGCAATGTTATGGCCTGATTTCTGAGGTCTCATGTGATTTATCATGAAATCCTGACATGCTAACAGGTGTGTGCACTTACTATAGCCTCTGTAAGCTTGGGAAGTTGCTTGAGTAACTGGCTTTGTTTTAACATACATGTACTGCAGGTTATGCAGTCTGCACCTCAAATTAGGACATTACTTAGTGGCACCAATCCACAGGCCAACCCAGTGATGTATCAGAAAAACACAGGAGTTATGAGGAACAGACGAAATATATGAACCACATGTAGATATTCAGCAAAACCTTATACAGTTGGGGGATATGTTGTGTAGAAGTTGCCACAGTGCTATACAGGTGAACAGCAATAAATTACATAGGTGCAGTGTGTGCTAAGTGAAGGGCCATCACCTACTAACATCACTCACATATCCCAGAGGTGTATGTTAGTAGTAATGGTAATTGGAAAGGGCTTCACTGAATAACGCTGAGGGTCCATCCAGAGTGTGTATGTTATTGTCTGATTCTGTCGTGAATGTCCCCAGTCAGCTAATGTGGGGTCTGTGTAATGCCTTTGAGGCACTTCACCTATCTGTGTGTGTCTGTGTGTGTTGTTTTTCCCTCACAGGTTGACATGGTGGCTGTGGTCCCTCCCGCACTGATACTGATGTCAGTGTCTCTGCAGACTCTGACCATGATACTCATATTGAGGCACAGGTGGATTTGTCAGGGGCTGATACTGTGCCATCGGTTGGCATCCCACTATTGCCAACCTCATCCCCACACACAGTCACAATGCTCACACATACCCTGTCACCAGTGGCCACAGATAATGGACAGTGGGCAGGTGGTGGCATGGAACAGGCTACTGTGGTGGCTATGGCAAGTTTGGGTGCAGGCACTAGCCATAGCTAGAGTGCTGTCGAGGTTCCATACAGGCAGATGGGCAGGGTTGTTTGGAGGAGGATTTCAGCCTGTCATGCCCCTGTTGCAAGTGCTATGGTGGTAGTCAACAGATGCATGCTTCAGGCTGTCATGAGGGCACAGGCACATAATGAATGTAATACCAGACATATAAGCAGGGTCATGGATGAGCACGTCCCTGGTGTCCATGGTGATATAAACTCACTGCAGCCATCTGTGAGCATACTGTGGTCATGCATAGAGGGTGAGACGACCTTAGCACTCCTTGACAATGGAATATCTGTGCTTGGGTGTTTGGCAGATGCTGGCCAGCAGCCACAAGGCTGTAGGGCAGCACCATGATCAGCTAAGGGTCTACATGGCCATGCACCAACAAGTTCCCATGCTGGCAGTACTAGCAGCACTACTGAAGGGGGTGTGCTGTCCATGCCATGATGCAGCAGGCCATGGGCACGTGATCCTAGCCACTCCCAACAGGGACACAGATCCAGCAGGCAGCAGTCACAATCGGGGAGTAGTACTGCATCTGGACTCAGCCCTGATGGTGCCGGTGATACCCTAGGCAGGCCCAGTTCCCATGTCCTTGGCCAGAGATGGTGAAATGTACACCCTGCCATGCACGGCCCACAGCTGTCCAAAATAACCCTGTGTAGGGAACCCACATGGTGTGACTGTGTGACACACACACATCACCATCAGCAAAGTCACCTCCACACACACACACACACACACACACACACACACACACACACACACACACACACACACCACTCCTGCACAGCCCATTTAATGAACATCCCCCAAACACACACTCATGATGTCAACCGTATGGCCCAGCCTAGGCTGCTGCCAAACCCACACAATACCCTGTGCATATGATGATACCTGTGCCACATCCATGCCATCTATACCATCAATGCAGGGACATGCTTATATGGGTCTGATGCACAGGGTGACTTTAGTAGAATGTAGCTATTTAATGCTGTGTAAGGTGCTGTCATCTGGCATTTGTAATGGGTACACATCAGAGTGTGTGTATACCTTTTCAGCCTTGATGCATTATTGGTGTTAGTAACACTAAGGGAATGTGTTCTCACATGCTGTATTCTGTTTGTGTTCCAGGTGTCTGTGTGTCAGCAGGATGTGGCCCTGCAGGCATCATCAATGAGGGATATGTCAGAGTTGTAACACATTGACCATATCGTTGTCGAGGTACAGCTGTATCTGCACACATTTCCCAGGTCTGTGAACAGTTCTTGAATGTGCCTCACAGCTTATAGGGCTGAGGGGTTGTATCTTAATCTATGGAACTTGACATCAGCTCTAGTATAGTGGACAATGGTAAGCGTGGTGGGTGGAACACTACTCAGATTGCTAAAGCCCTCAACCCCAGAGGACATTTTGTTGACCAAACACACAGAGAATACTGTTCTCACACACACACACACACACACACACACACACACACACACACACACACACACACACACACACACACACACACACACACTTGCCAATACTGACATTAGCAGACCAACCTTTCTTGTTATTCATACCATACTATTCCATACTGTTGCAGAAGGCTTATGGCTAAAGAGTGTCTACAGATACCACTATGGTTGATGTGAACAGCGAACCTCATACAGTAGACCTAGGAATGTGTATTGTGTGTACCATGGCATAAAATATGAAGCCACTCCCATCCAATGGATGTCGTTCACAAATAAACACACACAAACAAGATACTCTTCTCTCACACACATTTTCAAGGACTGAAATTAGAACTCCTACCTATTTATTTATTGTTACTACATTGTTATGTATTTATTGCATGTGCCTCAGAGGTTATGGGGTGACACTGCCCAAAGATACTTCTAAAGCGAGGGACATCACCAGGCCTTGCAAATTATGACAATGGGTGATGCACTGGGTGAGAGAGGCCACAAAATACTGTAATATACACATATACACACTTACACACAATAATACACACACACTTGCCAGGGCTCATATTAGAACCCCTAACTATGTGGTTATTGGTATTATAGTGTTATGCAGTTACCGCACACACAATAGAGCTTATTGGTTGTGGAGTGTCCCAAAGGTACCTATATAGTGAATAACATCTACAGCACTTGTAAGTTATGTCAATGGGTGAGATAGATCACCAACTACTTTCACCCACATATGTACACACTCACATTCACTTTTATACACACTAATGCACACACACACATTTGACAGTACTAAGATCCATAGTTTCAAAGATACATAGGTGTGTACTTGGTAAATGGCCATGGAGGATTTACAAGGCTAGCTCATGGGAATACACTGGCATCATGCCACCTGATGATACTCGCCAGTGTGTCTACTGAGTATAGTCACTGGAGTGATCCCCAGGGTGAGTATTCTATTCCACATCCACTCCTCCTGATTTCTCTTGAACAGGGCCAGTGATATTCTCAGCTTGACATGTATGTGGCATCTATTCCATAGCATAGCCAGTCTCTGGGTTGTGACCTTGTCCCTCCAGCATGCCCTGTTGATTGTGAGGATGGGGTTGAGGTATCTGGGGCATGTTGTGTGGAAAGCTTAGTTTCTTCAGATGTGGCATTCCTGACAGGGTTGAATCAGACATTGCTGTGTATATCAGGCAGAGATTGCACCTAAGTAGCCACTATAAGACAAAGATTCATTGCAGTTGTTGGAGTCTGTCTGGATGGGGCAAGTGTGTAGTACCTAAGATCCTCTTTGTGAGGTACATTTTCAGCCTCTCTTGTTGTTGCTGGTGTCCAGTGCAGTACATGGCAAATGGGCCATAATGCACATTGACTGGCCTACTGAGGGGAATGTACAGGAAAACACTGTCTTTTTACTTCCTTGATTCAGCACCCTTAGTCAGGAGAATTGACACATGGATGGACTTTCGGAAGACAGTGGCATTCTGGTGGTCACCATAGTGCTCACTGTCAACCTGTGTTCCCAGTTCTGTTATATCAACATCAGTGTTCAGTGGACTACCATCAATGTATTACTTTATGGGAACTATGTCATACCCAAAGGGGATGACGGCACATCATCTGGCATTGAGCTTATGTCCAGGGTTCTGACAACAGTCATAGGTCTCAGAGAGGTCTTTGTGAAGGATGTCAACCTCACATGGGGGGTAATAATAGCACCCACCTTGTAGTCATCTGCAAACATAGTCAGACAGAGCGCCTTTGTATTGGGCTGGTCCTCAGAGGTGTGGATCCCAAACATGAGGCAACCCAGATCCAAAATCTGTGAAACTCCACTCATGACTGTTCAGCAGTCTGACATGGAGTCCACTGCTTTCACACTGGGGTTCAGTCTGTGAGCCAGTATGCAGGCCACCTACTGATGTAAGGGTTGCTGCCTACGTGAGTGTTTTTGTGTATGATTCCTGAGTGGGGAGTGTTATCCAAGGATTAGATGAGCAGCCTGCCTTGTTATCTGTTCCATACTGTCACATAGTTATTGCACATGACACAATGCTTATAGGGCTGCAGAGTGTCTACAGGTCCCTCTATAGTGGATGAAAACTGTGGGCCTTGTAATGTGGACACTGGGACATGCACTGGGTGGGCAACAGCAAAAAGTAGCAACCCCCCAAATGGATATGGCTCTCATGCAAGCACAACAACCTCATTCCCCAATACAGGATACTGTTTTACAAATGCACACTTGCCCAGACTGAGACTAGAACCCCTGCCTATCTATTTATTGCTACTACAGTGTTATACATTTATCACATGCGCCGCAGAGATTATAGGGTGAAAGTTGTCCAAAGGTACTGCTAAGGTGAGGAACATCACAAGGTCTTGTAAAGAATGGCAATGTGTGATGTACTGGGAGAAAGAGGCCACAAAATACTTTAAACAACACATATACACACTTACACACACACATTTGCCAGAACTGGGATTAGTACTCCTAGTTTGCAAGTTATTTGTACTATAGTGTTATGTAGTTATCACACACCACATACCTTACAAGTAAGAGGCCTCACGAAAGAGACTTCTAAGGTGACTGATATCTGTAGAAGTGCTAAAGTAGGGAAAGGGGACGTGTACTGGGTTTGAATGGACCCAAAACCTTTAATTTATAAACACATGCAAACACACTTTTTCATTTGCCAGGACTGAGATTAGAACTCCTACCTAACTAATTATTTGTACGATAGTGTTGCAGTTATCGCACAAACCACAGAGCTTATAGGGCTTTGATCTGATGAAAGGGACTTCTAAGGTTCATAGGTTCATAGGTTCATAGGTAGGTACTAGGCTATGTGCTTGAAGACATTTATAAGCCTAGCCAGAATGTGTTGGCTTTCACCACCCCCTTAGATTAGTTCCCTGTGCCTCTGTCTAGCAAAGCCAATGAAGTGATCCCCGGGGTAAACTTTCTGTTTCCCATCCACTCGTCAAGGTTTCTCTTGAAGAGTGTTAGCGAGGATGTCAGCCTAATGTAGAGTGTAATCTTGTTCCACAGCATGGGAAGTCTCTGGGACAGGAATCTATACCTCCAGCACGCTCTATTTATTGTTGTGGTGAGGTTTAGATCCCTAGAGCATGTGGCTTGAGGTGATATGGTTTTCTTTAGGTGGAGCATGTCCATCAATTCTGGGTTGGACATGACCTTGTATATCTGGCAAAGATCACCTCTGAGTAGGTGGTATGCAATCGAGTACAGCTGGAGTTTCTTCAGTCGAGCTACATAGGGCATCTGTTTGAGGCCAGTGATCCTCTCAGTGAGGTACTTCTGTGGTCTTTCCAGCTGTTGCAGGTGTCTTTTAATGCACATCCCAAATGGACCATTGTACTCTATGATGGGTCTGATGAGTAGAGGGGCACAATGACCTCTTTTGATCTGAATGAAAACCCTTCTGTGATTAGATGGGCCACATAGAAGGATTTTCTAACCACTTTGACAATGTGATTATCAAAGGAGAGATTACTATCTACTTGGGTCCCCAGATCCCTTATTACGTCTTCCATATTTAGGGGACTACCACCTATGTGGTAGTTTGTGGGTACTTTTTTTTTTCCAAAGGGGATGACTATGCACTTTTTGGCCTTTAGCTTGAGGCCATGATTTTGACATCAGGTGTCCATCTCAGTGAAACTCTTTTGGAAGATGTCTGTGTCAGCTGGAGAGTCAATTATAGCCCCTAGTTTGCAGTCATCTGTGAACTTGGTCAGCTATAGTCCTCCTGTGATTGCCTGTACCTCTGAGAAGTATATGCTGAACAGGAGGGGTCCTAGGACTGAGCCCTGGGGAATGCCACTTGTAACTGGTTTAGAGTTGGACCTAGCTCTTGCAACTCTCACCATGTGGGTTCCGTCCATGAGCCAGTTGGCAACCCATCTTGTAATGTAGGGGTTTATGTTCAGGCTGGTGAGCTTGTCTATAATACCAGAATGGGGAATGGTGTCGAAGGCCTTTGCAAGTTCTAGGTAGGCTGTGTGTACCACCTTTTTATCATCTATAGACTTGATAACTGTCTCAAAGAAGTCTACCAGGTTTAGGAAGCATGATCTGCCCTTAACAAAGCTGAACTGGGTAGGGTCAAGTGTTTGGAGGTTCCCAATGTCTCTGTTAATGAGTTCCATGATGATGCACTCCATAGCCTTGCAGACATAGCTAGTCAGGCTTATATGGCGATAGTTCCCAGGGTATGTTGTGGCTCCACCTTTGTGGAGTGGAATAACTGTTGCTGTGTGTCACTCTATGGATATGTAGCCTGTGGAGAGGCTGAGTTTGAACAATGTGTTTAGGTGAGGGGTTAGTTCATCTTTGAGCTCATGTAGGACGCAGGTGACTGATAAAGTAGGGAAATGGGAAATGTACTGGTTTTGAATTGACCCAAAATCTTTAACTTATAAACATACACACTTTTACACTTGCCAGGGCTGAGGTTAGAACTCCTAACTAACTAGTTGTTACACAGTTATTGCACATCCCACAGAGGTTGTAGGGCTGAGACCTGATGAAAAGTACTTCTATGGTAACAGACATCTTCAGAACTGCTAAAGTAGGGCAATGGGAAGTGCACTGGGTGGAGAAGGCCTTTTAATTCCTAGATCCTACTAACATTTCTCTAAGTGTATGAACATGCCTAGTGTGACCTTCTACAGTAAATGTGGGACTGCATTCCAGGGATTGTTGTACTCCAGTCCAGTTTGTTTTGTGCTACAACCATACCTCTCAACCTGTTGGTGCATGATATCTGGAGATAGCCTATCAAAATGGGGAGACAATGAGCCATAAGGTGATTGTGCCTATTTCTCTCAGTAATATATAGGTTGCTAGGGTCACAGGGCTTGTTTTAGCAGACGTCTGACATATATGACATTTGACACTGTCATGTATTGTTTCAGTACCTCTTGACATACCTCCTCAGATCATCACAGTGATTTACCGGAGGAATACAGGATGGATGATGCACATACCAATATTATGGGCCAAATGCTACGCATTCTTGCACAATCCAGCCTGTTAGGAGGTGTGCCTATGAGCAATTGACAGCTGGAGCTGTGGAAATGGTCCAGCACCTTGGTGATATATTACAATGGTGGAATCTCTGTGCATTTCTGTTCTGGCCTCATCTGATTTTCAGTCAACGGTTGGGCGATATAAGTTAGGTAGTATCAGGGTCACAGGCAGACTTCATATAGATTTGTAGGGTATAAGATATGCGAGGGGGTGTCCTGGGTCAGATATGTTGGCCTATAGCTACCAGTACTTTGCATAGGGGTCTTCTCAAAGGTTGACTGCACATGGAGGGTCTTGTGTGTGTCAGACTGTTTGACCAGGCTGGAGGTGTGTGTGTCTCACATATACATACAACCCACCTTATTTTGCTTGGATGGCCACATTTTGGGGTCAGGATTTTGCATAGGATACGTTATCAGGAAAGGGTGTTTTCTTCTTTCAGAGTTCTGGCTCTGTGACTCTGGCAGGTTTTCTCCTAGCAGTTAGCAGCATGTCCTTTCTTTGCATTTTGTAGACTGTGTTATGTTGGTGTTATGGACCCCATGACAATCCATAACAGGGCACTGTGGGTGAGGCATGGGCATTTCCAGAGGCCTGTAGGCCAGGTGTGACAGATGCAGGCCATTTGTATCAAGGCAGTGCATTCTGATGATCATGTGTTCCCAGGCTGCTGGCAGTGCACAACCCTGGGATGGCACCAGTAAGTTGACTGTGGGTGTTACTAACAATTGCATTCTGTTTGTGTTGCAATCACTCTAGTTGACAGTTGGATGCTGTTTAATTCTAGGGACATGTTACTTAATTTACTGCATTTCTATGGGACTATGGGGGGGGGGTGACACATCTGTACACAATACACATTTGCAGAGACTGTGCTGATATTTGCTTAACAGTTTGGTCCCATTTAGCATATTGGTGTGCCCTATATTTGAGAGTACAGGCATAACAGTATCAACCACACATCAGATTGTTCTGGTATAAACATTTGTAGTTTCAGATTTTTTACCTTTCAGATCCATACTGCCACTGCCAGATCTGCTGTGATATCACTGTGTAAAAGTCTGTAGGTGGGTATTTCATGGATGTCGCCATGTGGGGGCCTTTACCAGACATTTCTGTATGGTTTTCTACAGCTGATCTGCTAGGTGAGGCTGGGGGTGGGTATTTGACTCCCACTTTTACATCCATGTATGTGGCCTATGACCCACTGTTATTGGGCTCACCACATGTACAGCAGTGGTATTTGTCAACCCGGGTGGTACTGCATAGTGTGGGAAGGCCATTACTGGGAATACATTTCTTGCTGTCCCACAGAGCTGTCAGTTGTCTGCTGCTTTCCCAGTAAGCATAGATATGCTATCAGAACATTCTAGTCCATTCAATTATTGTTAAGGAGACTGCCTTACCTTGTGCCTGAGCCAGTTGTGAGGGCGGTGCTTGAGGGCTGACTATGTCGGATGCACACAGTACACTCCATATACATTTTAAGGTATAGGTAGTGTGATCTTTGTCATCCATGTTACTGTGTGTGCAAGTCAGAGAGAGAGATCAGTCACTCAGACCCTACAGTGTCAGTGCATGTGCTATGCGTTGCCTCTTTGCCAATGACAGGGCATATTGGGCATGCCTCCATCTGCCTACAGGGGCAGGCTCAGGATGTTCCTCCTCCAAGTCCCTCTGTGCCTGTGGAGACCTTGGCAATGGAGGGGGGCTGTGTGGCCCTTCCCCATTTTGTTCCTTCTACAGCTGTTTCCAAAGGATCATATTGTGTAGCATGGCACATACTATGAATGTGTGTGCACATGTGGCTGGAGAGTACTGCAAGACTCCACCAGATATGTCAAGGCAGCAGAACCATGACTTGAGGATCCCAAACACACGCTATATGATGATTCTGGTTTGTGGTGTGCCTAATTATGGCATTCTTGTGTGGGTGTGGGTGCATTTCTCATGGGTGTCATCAGGCATGATTCCAGTGCATAGCCAGCATCCCCCACCAGATGGCCAGATGGAATATCCCCACTGGCAAATGCCTGGTAAAACTGTGACGAATGCCAGATGTGGGAGTTATGATAGCTCCAGGGCTGCCAGCACACACATTCATGATAATGCCCTGGGCATCACACATTACCTGGCAGTTGATGGAGTGGAACCCCTTCCGGTTTAGGTAGATCCTACCCTGGTCACCAGATGAAGCTTCGATGTGGATGTATGTCTGCACTCTATGGCACCCAGTACCTCCAGGTATTCTGCTACACTGTGGAAGCGATACATATTGCTGGTCCTCTCCTCATGGGTGCTGGGGAAGTAAATGTGCTCAGCGGCATGTGGGCGCATGGCTTCCAGGAACTGATGGAGTATCCTAGATGCAGATGCCTGTGAGACCCCCATGATATCCCCAGTTAGTCTTTGGAACATACCTGTAGCTAGTATAGTTAAGGATACACATACCTTGGTGTCCACTGAGATGGGTTGCCCTCTGTTGGTTCTGGGTCTGAGGCAAGGCCGGCACAGCTCAAGTTGGTGAAGTATGTCCCTGTCCACCTTGTAGTACTCCACTATCTCCAGATCATGTAGCGCCTGGTAGGTTACCGTGGGTCTGACCACTATTCTCCTCCTTTTTGGTCTGAGTTGGTTGTCAGCATTATCCTCTTCAGCACCCTCGGCCTCTTGCCCATACTGATAGATCAATATGACAGCAGCCCCTAACATTTTTTGCTAGTTTTGTCAGTTAAAATTCCCCCATATGTGTACACCTATGGTGCAGAGTTTGTGGAAAAAAACAGATTAGAAGGTGTTTGTAGAGTTTATAGTGGTGTGCTGCAGATGCTGCCTGTGTAATTGGCTGACTTTGAGACAATCTACCTGCCAGCTATTTTACTTGTATTTGAGTGGCTGTATTTTGCTATTTCCCTTTTTTTCCTTTTACCCCTTCCCATCTCCACCACTTTTAAGCCCCGAGGTGTGGCATACAAACCCGCTGCCTAAATGTTAACGGTACTGCTATTTCCATTTTTTTATTTAAGTCCCAGTGCATGCCGCGTGCACCCGTTTAGCTAAGGTAAACACATTTTAGCAGAAGTGGCCCTTCCTGGACATGAACACGCTCTTCGTTTCATGGTGTTAGACATTACAGCCTCAGACACACCTCCTTGTTTAGCTGTGTTTAGCTAAGTGCAACGGAGCTCAATTGTGCTTACAGCAAGCATGACATATCCCTTTTCATGTTGGCTGCTCCTCCTGCCTAAACTCTCCTGTTCTAGCACCTATATGGTTAGGTGCAATGTGTGGACTTAGAATATTTTGTGGTTCAGTAAATTTACCCTCATTTGCATACCCCACTGCCTTAGTCCATAGTTACTGCACTACTCCAGAGCCTTTTCCCTTAACAACCACTATTCCCTGGTAATATTTTGTTTCTGCATGCCATTAACTATAATGGCAAAATGCAGATTTCCACTAAAATTGAGTTTTTACTTTTTTTTTTAATTTTTGGCACAATCCCATTTGTGAGCCGCTGCCCTATGCTTAAACGGCTGAGATCGGCCAAAAAAAATACTTAGTTTTTTTATTAAATTAAACACTTATCCATGCCAATGGCCATATATTTGGCCATTGGCATGACTAAAGTTTATAATACATGCTTTTATTTGAGCTGTCATGCCTCCATTTTGCTATTTGCAGAAATGTGTTCAGTTAGTAAGCAAATACATTTCTGCAACTAGCACTGTTCCTGCACGGATTCCTGCATCACTAATTCACCTCATTTGCATGGTTTTCACCAGGAAATGAGGTAATTAGCATTCCACATGGCTTTCCATGCAGAAATAGTGTCAGTAGGCTCATGTACATCAGATCAGCTGACTGCTGAAACGCTCGACGGCCATATTCCGTGCAGGAGCAGCTATACTATTCCTGCACGGAATAAAACATTTAATGAATCCCAGGGCATATGTTGCCAGTCATCTTTTGACATAGATTCACATCTCCAACATTCAGTATCTTTTTATAAATAAGTTCAATTTCATGAGAAGTAATAAAGGTTCTGTGTATAAATTTTCATGAAAATAATTTTCAAAATAAAAAAGATTTATTTTTCTTTGAATGATGTTAACCTTTTATCATCCTCTAATACACTGGCATGATTAATTATACTAAAATAATCCCAGTGATTATGTTTAATGTGTAGTCTTGGATTTCTGACTTATTTATATATTTTAGATACATATGCTTTCCTTAAATCATTTATTGATTCAGTATTAATTAGAAAAATCAATAAATGGTGCAAATGTGTTCCTTATTTTTTGCAATTAATAAATTGTGCAAATGTCATTATAGTTAACCATCTGTTCATATCAATATCATATATCAAAATAAAAAAAAAAAAAAATATATATATATATATATATATATATATATATATATATATAAAGGTGTGTTATTGAGACTTGAATAAATTTTGTGAGATCGCAGTACAGTGAAGATTGGAATATTTGCCCTTTCCTCATTGTAGTGCGATCTCAGAACTGGCACATATATTTAGTGGGGGTGGGGGTGCAGCCCCCCACAATAGCAAGTTTGAGGTCCAGCATTTTAGATATTTAGAGCGTTCACAATTTTAAACTTTAATTGTTATAATATAGACCCTGTAGCTATATATATATATATATATATATATATATATATATATATATATATATATATATATATATATATATATATATATATATATATATATATATATATATATATATATATATATATATATATATATATATATATATATATATATTTATATATACACACACACACACACACACACACACACACACACACACACACACACACACATGCATCTATATATACATATACAAGCATAGCAATAGAATCTTACTGATGATCATGCATGAGTAACGCATTACATAATCATTTAGATCACAATTGATTACTGGCATTTTTTTTTTTTCAAAACAGGTTTATTGTTTTAACATATAAGAGAAATATCATAACAATTTTATACAAGTAATTAAAAATAGGTATTATTATAATATTCAACAAAACAACTAAAGTATTTACAAAGACATCCACTACAATCAGATCAATTAATTAAACTAAAATACCATGTTATTGAAATTAAAATTTTTTAACAAATTTTGTAAATTATCCCATACAATATAATAAGATGTTTTTCTATTTGTTCTTGTCCTAATTGTGTTTATTTCCATATGGCACACTATATTCATAACATTTTTAAATTCATTGAACGAAGGAGGTGTATCTGAAATCCAATTTCTAGTTATTATTTTCCTAGCCACTGCTAGAATAGACCATAACAAGGGAAGCTTAACCTTTTAACACTTTGAGGTACAGGTGTGTTGAATAATATAAGAGATTTAGAAGTAATGAAATTATCTGTAAAAGAGCCTGCAAAAATTCATTAATTGACTTCCAGTATTCTTTCAATTTTATACAGTCATAAAACATATGAGCCCAGTCAGCATTAATTTCTACATTACATCTCTTACATAAATTATCTTTATTATTTATTTTATTCATCATCAAAGGTGTATAAAAAGATCTATGTAAAAATTTCCATGTATAAAGTCTCCAGACAATGGAAGACGTAGTTCTATAAGCAGATTCCAATATATATTGTTTATCTTGTTGATTTGGTGGGTCCCCATTAATAGAAGTGAAATAATTCCAGTATGAATCTACACTGTAAAACGTTTCTGATAATTTTATGTATGTATGAAAGTTTGCCTTTATCAGAAACTTTATGTTGTAAATTTAATATCAAGTAATCAATCAGTGTTGGAATAGGTTCTTTAACTGTTATAGACATTATATCTATTTTATTAATGAGATGTTGTCTAAAGGTCTGAACCTCTAACCAGCAAGTTTCACTTAGATCAAATTCTTGTTTTAAGAAATCTAGATTTTTAACTTTATTATCAGATATCAACTGATACCAGTACTTTAGATCATTATCTATAGTTAAAGGAGTTCCTTCAGAAGTAGATGACAAAAGCATACCCTGAGTATACATTATAGGGAATACAATAAAATTCCATTCCCTATACTTAGGGTGCATGAATATAAAGTTACGATAACTAATAATAATATTTAATGGGTAACAAACCATATGTTTAGGTGTAATAGGTGAAGTACAAAATTCCTTTAGTAACCATAACATGGAGTTATTTACAATCATATTTTTATGTGTTAAGGAGATTTTCATGAAGTGCATACTAATTAGCTCCCAATAATCTTTCCATTTTGTGACATATGACTGATCTATTAATAAAGTAATAACTTTTACAATAGAAGAGATAGTATATAAATTAAAGTCTGGAAAAGAAATACCCCTTGAGACCAGCTATTAGTATGTTTCTTTAATGCAATCCTAGGCCTATTAGGTGCCCATAGGAAATTTAACATTAGTGTATTCAGGTTCTTGATAATTATTTTTGTAGGTGGAAGTATTATTGATTGTATTAAGTATAAAATCTTGGGGAATATTATCATTTTAATAATTGTAAGTCTCTCCTCCATAGTAAAAAACATATTATTCCAGGAATTAAAAAGATTTTGTATATTAAGAAAACAGGTATTATAATTATTATATATATAATAGATTTAATATATTTAGATAGTATTATACCTAAATAAGTTATCTGACCTGAATTGGGTACATATTTAGTAAAATCACTAATGAGGATATTTTTTCGTGTATATATAGGTAGTATTTTAGTTTTTTCTTCATTGAATATTAAACCAGAAATACTTTTAAAATTCATCATTTTATCAAATAGAGACTGCATAGAAGAATTAGATCCTGCTGATGTAATTAGAACATCATCTGCAAAAAGTTGAATTTTGGATGTTGTATTTTCATCTATTTCAAAACCCTCTATGTCAGTACTGTTTCTGATCAAATTAGCCCAAGGCTCCATTACTAAAGTGAATAATAGTGGAGAAAGTGGACATCCTTGTTTTGTACCTTTAAGAATGGATATTTTTTGTGAAACATATGTTCCTACCTTAATATAAGCCAACGTTCCTTTGTATAAATGCTCAATTAGATTTACAAATGCATCAGAGAAGTTTGTGCACTTCATTAAGGTAAACAGATAGTCCCAACTTACTGAATCAAATGCTGAACTTATATCAAGACTTATAAGTGTTAAATCTTTCTTTTTCCTATTTGCAAAATCTATTAATGTTAAAGTTCTTCTTATATTATCAAAAGTATTTCTATTTACAATGAAGCCTGTCTGATCTATATCTATAATGCCGGGGATGATTGTCTTCAATCTATCAGCAAAGATGCTCATAAACATTTTATAATCAGCATTAAGTAATGAAATGGGCCGATATGAAGAACATCTAGTTGGATCTTTATTAGGTTTCAAAATTGGCGAAATAAATGTATATTGCCAAGATGGGGGGGGGGTTATTAACTCAGATTGGGCCAAAATAAAAACCTTATGTATTAATGAATATGTACTTTTAGAAAGGATTTTATATATCTCTGGTATAATACCATCATTACCCGGTGCTTTGTTTGATTTAAGCT
>NC_056734.1:298720915-298748415 GCF_019279795.1 Protopterus annectens | reverse complement strand
GTTCTTTCTTGATGCTGGAGTCTTGAGAATTTGTCTTACTGGAACTCATTTCAGACTGATAAACTGACAGGAAAATTTCCAAAGTGATTTCTGACAGGAATACTGTTAAGATTTCCTTTCTTTTTTAGATATAGTTCAAGAACTATATAAAACAAACATATTTAGAAAGAAAATTACTTCAAACATTTATTTTTTAAGTAATTAATTCCTGTCAGTGTAATGAAATTGGTGGAGCTGAAGAAAATTGCTGCTATCCTGTGTTCATCCTTGGTCACGCCCCCGAGATTCACCACTGGCATTTTTTGATATCAGTAGAATGTAAGAAAAAAATTAGGAAGGCAAGTGCATAATCTGCACCTGTAAAGTCATTTTTGCATGCAGAAATAATAAAATAAGTATTAAGAAGTCACAACCAGTTTCGCATTCAGGAACAGTAATATTTGTTTATGTGAACAGGGACATTTATTGTTTAAAGTTAAAGGTAGTTTTTCTTATTTAATCTTATAATGATTTCTTCTTATTTAATCTTCTTATGTGATCACACACAACTGAAAACAATTACCTTAAATGTGTAAGTGCAGATGTGCATGCGCAAGAGTTTAAAAAATGCATTTCAGAGATTCCTTACATCCATATCTTCCTATAAGATGACATAAACTGTGTATAACATTTGACCTTACAACTGGTGTCCAGAGTCATAAAGTACAGCAACAGAAACCATCCATACCAAGAATAACAAAATCAAAACAGCCACTTAAGACCAAATCAGGAAAAATCAGGTAAGACAGTTTAAATATGTATAAAGAGAGAGACAAGAAAAAATTACTTACCTCATGACACCTACAACCATTAAGGCTGTTGATTATGATATAGGATTGCAGTCTGTGAAGTATACAAGCAACCAACACAAAAACTAAATATATGATCATCACCATAACGATCTATATTTGCCTCAACAGTATGAACAAATCCATATCCAAAGCATCTGTCAAAATACAACCCTCCCACTTGAACAGAACACACAAGACAAGAGATATACAAGCCAAAGCATGTAAAATACCCATGTTTACGATAATCTAATGCACTCATGATACACATGTCTAAAAATACCCTCACAGTCAAAACAGAATAACCCCACCAGAACAAGCCAGCAAGCCAGTTAGTGTCATAATTAGTTTTATAAATCATTGTAGATGTCAAAGTAGTGAAGGTACATACATGAAAAAGGAAGAAAGCAATGCATTTCAAAATGGAAAGAAAACAAGAGAGCAAAGATAATAAATGCAACAGATTATGTAATGCATATATTATTACTGAATCCATCTATAAAATAAATATCACATTGGATATAATAAAGTGCTAAATAAGTCATCGGACAAAGTTTATAAACTGTAAAGAGAAATGCAATTATCAAATTGTTTAGTTGATTAACCAGGTATAGTTGAACTTTTACGACATATATAAATAGATACTACTGATTTTTTTAAAAAACGATATATATAAATATATATATATATATATATATATATATATATATATATATATATATATATCAGTAACAAGAAAAGCACACCAACACTCCACAACGTAAATGTCATGCTGCTGAAAGAAACAAGTAAAGCAGCAATCAAAATGGTAGCAGCAGCAACATCCAAGCGGTTAGCAGCAGCAACAACCATGCGGTAATGTTAGAAGTATCACTGAGGAGAAGGAAGTTAAATGGATCATGCGTCTGAGAGCTGATTCAGGCAAAGGGTTGAATGAGAGGGCTTTGATTAGATCCTTTCTTAAAACCAAAAGTATGCGAGTTAGGTGATTTATTTTATTTTAATTTATGAGTAATATGTATGAGTTTTAGGCTAGATGTATAGTGATACATTTTTATACATTTAGTATTTATACACACACACACACACACACACACACACACACATATATATATATATATATATATATATATATATATATATGTGTGTGTTAAATATTAGTATATGTTTAATAGTTATTGGCTTCTTTTTTCATTTTATTGTATTTATAGGAATCACTACTTTTGCACGATGGTTCTGTTTCTTTAAATTGTGATTATGATACCAGAATTAATTGATGTTGAGTATATAAAGGCTGCTTAATTGATTGCACTTTTCAATGGTCTGAAGAAGCTGTATTGTGAAAGCGCTTACCTACTGTGTGCACTCATTAAATCTGATTTTTGGATTTTATCTACTGTGTTCCACTTGTGCTGAGCTATGTTTTGGAAAGAACCGCATGGTTGTTGTTGCTGATACCATTTGGATTTTCTGTACTGTGTTCTACTTGTGCTGAGCTATGTTTTGGAGAGAACCGCATGGTTGTTGCTGCTGCTACCATTTTGATTGATTGATATATATATATATATATATATATATATATATATATATATATATATATAATTATGTATTTATATACCTGCATACATACATACATATAATTGTAGATACACACTGTCACAAAAGGAGATATTGTCAGCCTGGTTTGCTGGAATTTTGTAAATAATTATATGTCATTTGTGAATATCAACATGATTCATATGCCTGTGTTGCAAATGTATTAGAACTGTATGTCATCTTGTATAGACATATGTGCTAAAGAGATATTTTATACACAAGTGTAATTGTTTAGATGTATGTATTTTAATAGATTAACTTGCAAAACCTAAGATTAATTGATACTGAAGTACTTTATTGCTGGGCCATAAACAATACATGTTATCTTTCAGTTTCAGTCAACAGAAGACAGAATATCTACACTAGGGGACTCTCTGTGTTGCCTTGAAAGAGAGATAATTACTAGGCTTGAAATGTAGAAGTCTTTTATTGTTTTATGACTTCCAGGAACTGAAAACATCTGAAGTCTATGTGTTTTCACAGGGAGATGCTAAATGTTAGCAGTTTCTAGCAAGGGTTGTTTTTGAGCTTGGAAACTGAAGTCAGGTGACAAAAGTGATGTCATGATACAAGTATCCCAGCAGTAATATTTGATATTAATTTAAGAACCTTCTGAGAGAGAGAAAGACAATGCATTTTGAATCTGTTTTAGACCTGGCAACATCAGCTAGAAGATCCATTCACCACTCTTGCCTTGCTGTAATTTAACTAGGCTACTGTAATTTCTTTTAGATTCAGTAAGGAATATAGTAAAGATTAGTTTAGATGTTTTCTGAATTTATTTGAGACTGTCCCACAATGTTGTTTTAAATATTTCCAGTGATTTTGAACTCTGAAGTTACTATGATGATTTACTGTTATGTTCTTGTTATTTTATTATTTATTATTAAATATATATAAACCTATTTTTGTGGCTGATATTTGTGAGACATGTTTAAGCCCTGAGAGTGCTTGCATATTTATTTAGTGACACTGTGGGCCACTCCTAATAGCCTTGTTTCTTGGTCAAAATACTATCTGGATTAATAGTAACATTACACAGTAGGATTGGACAGAATGTGTTGGAGGACTTGGCTTGGAATCCTAGCTAAGAACTCAACTCTCTAGCTGTGCCAGTGATGAGTCTTATTGGGGATCTGGAAAAAGAGGGACAAACCAGCCCCAGACTGACTGTGATCTCTGAGTGCTCTTAAGAGAAATTGCACTTTACTGTGTGTGTACTTGTCATCCACCCAGTAGGTACATCCTCCACTGTTACCAGTGGTGAGGATTGAGGCTCCTTGATTACTGGGCCAGTGTTAGGGTGCCACACTCGCACTCACACATACACAGACATGCACACACACACATATATATATGTATATATGGTTCCACTTGAAATCATCGAATTACCATTTCATCGAATTGCAACTCATCGAGACCAAATTGTCGAAAACTCATTTCATCAAAAACTCATATCACTGAATCTCAAATCATTGAAAACTATAAAGCAACTACAAATAACATCCCAGACACTGTTTACTATGTTTATGCAGGGGGCAAGCCCCCCTGCACTCCCACACCCCCATAAATATACCAACTCCAAGGTTGCACTACAGTGGGGGAAAGAGGTTATTTCCTAACCCCACTGTAGTGCAACCTTGGAGTTGGTATATTTTATTATGGGGGGTGGGGGGGCAGAGCCCCCCACATGGGGGTGCAGGAGGGCTTGCTCCCCTGCATAAATGTAGTACAAACTTTGTGGAATGTCATTTGCAGTTGCTTTATAGTTTTTGATGATTTGAGATTTGATTATATGAGTTTTCGATGAAACGAGTTTTCGATGATTTGGTCTCGATGAGTTGCAATTCGTTGAAATGGTAATTTGATAATTTCAAGTGGAACCGTATATATATATATATATATATATATATATATATATACACACAAATACATATATACATGCAGACATACATACAATGCATACATACACATGCAGACATAAAAACATACATACATACAAGAACAAACATCTATCCATCTATTTATCTATCTACACATACACAAATGCATGAAGCACATAAAAAGGAGGGAGAGAGTGAGAAAATAGGAAAGCGTTAACTTATTATATTAAAAGAGTCTAGATTATATAGTCCCAATAGTCAGATCAAGTTAAGTTAGATTAAATGTCTAAAATAAATATAGCACAATTGTTCATTTGTCTTAACATTTGTTTCTTTCATTATCTTTCTTCATTCTTCCATACTATTTCTTTCAACATGTCTCTTCAGCAATGTAATTCTCTTCTACTTATCTTCTGTTTTGTCTATTTTTTTGAATATAAGTAACAGCATTATCTAATGAGACATTTTTTTTCTGACTATCTGGAAGAAAAAGTTTTAGCTTGGATGGAAACAGTAAATGCATTTTTTTAGTTTTTTTATTAATGGTAAACAAACTTTCCCTTTTGAAACCACTAAGTGGATAGGCACTATCAAATATAATTATGTTATTGCCCATTTTAATTGGAGAGTTTGATCATGCTGTCTTTAACACCAATTTTTTTATCTTGATAGGAAATAAATTTGACAATGAAATACCTTGATAGAGAGATTTTCTTTGTAGAAGAATTTGCAAAATATATGTCAGCTCTTTTATTTCAAAGAGTAATTCTTCTGGTACATTTACAATTTTTGGAAGTCATGAGATTAAGAAATTTATCAGATTATTTCATTCTTGCTTTTCAGGAAATCCAATAAATTCTAATGTTGTTTTTCCTAAATCTATTTTAAGGTCATCTATTCTATCGCATCAAAAGACATTCACTATGGTTTTGTCCTTCAGCCAGTCTACCATCACTATTGTTTTACTTATTGTGGGCCACTCCTAATAGCCTTGTCTGTTGGTCAAACTGCCATCTGGATTAACAGTAACATTACACAGTAGGATTGGACAGAATGTGTTGGACAACATTTCAGTTATCTGTTGCTTAACCACTTCATTTAACATTTATATTTGCTGCATCCCTCATTATTATGTATCCATTTTTTCAATCTAACTTATATATTTTTAATGAAAGATGTTGAATGTATGTGAGCAAAGACTGACATTCTTGTTTGCAAAAAATAAACATTTCCATATCTTTTATTTCTAGTTTTGAATGGAAAATTATGAAGAAATGAGTTTTTCTTTAAACAAACTTCTTCTAAAGATGCTTATAATAATTTCATTCAAATTTGACAAGTCCACAATGATTCTGAGAAATAAAACCCTATCAGAAATATTATTAGGACTACAAAGCAAAGCCTTGTTGCTAATAACAGTTCGCTTTCTTGGTCATGCATCCTTTGATTCCTTTATCAAATATTGATCCAGCTAGAAAATCAAACATATTTATGGTTTTCACTTTGGCTTTCAAAAATGATCTAGATCCAAACTGTTTAGTATAATAAAATTATCTTATAATGAGATCAAGGTTCTATACCTGCACAATAGAAATGTGTCTGTGATACAAAATGTTAATCTTCTGAAAAAGCATGGCATATACATTGGATCAACACTAACAGGTCAACATTTCAATAAGTATTCATTTATTTAGGACATTACATGTTTTCATTCTACAGTGTAAAATTTAGTCAGTCTATCAAGCATATTGTTCATTTTGGCTAGCATCAATACATAGTTAGTTATGCCCAATTCTGTTTTGTTTTTTTCCTGCAAAATGTAACCAAGATATTTGCATCTGCATTAGTATAAGTAAACAACAGGGGTATGGTAAATCTAGTTTTGACATCTTCTGACATGTACAGGACACTTTCAATTTATTTTCTTGTTTCTGCTTCTTTTTGAATGAGTATGGAAAACTGACTGAAGGTAGAGCATCATGGCGTTAGAAATTATCTCCTATACTATATAGATTTCACATTATATAGTTTCTTCTGCAATGAGAAGATATTTTTATTTAAATTCTAAGAGGAGTACTTGCAGTCATCTCAGATCAGCAATATACCCCAGATGACATCACAAGATGAGAAGCATTTAAATAGAAAACATGTATCAGTGATACCCAGAGATCTCAGTATGTATACATTATCCAGGCTACAACATTTACTTGCTAAGTGCAGCAAGTGGAGACTTATAATCCCAGTAAATGTATATTGCCAACTATATATTTCAAGTACACTGCCTTAATTTAGTAAGGGCAACATGTGATGAGGCAGAATTTATCTGCAGCATAAATAAATGTTTTCTTGTTTGATGATATCAATTGTTTTTGTTTATACTGAATGCTTAGATGCTGTATTCAGATTACTCTTCAAAAAGTTGCAATAAAAAAAACAAATAACTGTGGTAACCAAAACAAAATAAAATGCAGTATCTGTAGGATCACCGACAACTTTATTTGAAAACCAACAACTTCAGTTAGTGCTTTCACCTCCTTACACTCATAGAGACTTCTTCAGACTGAAATTCATCACTAATTACTCATATTAAATACCCAACTTTAATACATCACAAAAGACATCATCCAATCCAGACCTAAAATGCCTTGTCACATGATAAACGTATCTAAAATTTGTCATAACAGTAAAAAAATCAGTTCTTCAACCCTTTTCTTTTCAAATACATAATAAGACCAGGGGAAAACATGCATTAAGCTTAACTTGCCAGCAGTATTCCAGCCATCCTACCTCTTATTATTAATAATAATATTATTGATATTTTTTAATGCTTCATTTTGCAAAGAATTGTAAATGTTTTTAAATGTCTGTGAAGCACAAATAGTTGAAATATTGGATAACAAAGCTGGTTTTAAGTATTTTAATTTGACTAAAACTGAGAAGGAATACTTTGACAAGTTATACAAGAATGATGAAATATTGATATTTAAGGCCGATAAAGGGGGATCTTTGGTTATATTGGATAGAGATGTGTATGAGAAAAAAATGGTAGACATGTTAACAGATGAAAAATTTTATAAAAAAGTAACATTTAAAGACATTAAAAATGGATATGCTCTCATAGATTCATGTATAGAAGAATGGTTTGATACAGGAATAATTGATGAAAAAATGAGAAGGAATTTAACTAACACTAATCCAAAAGTAAGCAGGATCTTTGGTATACCAAATATCCATAAAAACCCAGAGGATCCTCCATTAAGACCCATAATTGCAAGTGAAAATAGCAAAACCGAAGGCCTATCAGTATTTGTAGATGAGCATCTCCAAAAAGCGGTACCTTATAATATTACATACATAAGAGATAGCTTTGAGTTTCTAAACAAAATTGAAAGAGTTGAAGTAAATGAAACTGATTTGTTGGTCACTTTAATATAGATGGCATAGAGACTGTGAGAATTACATTTCTAAGATCTAGAATGTTTTCCTCAGATATTATAGGATTATTGATGGAATGATTGATTTGGTGTTAAGTTATAATTATTTAGAGCTGTATGAGCAAATTTATGTGCATACTAATGGGGTGGGTATGGGAGCAGTCCTAGTCCCCAGTTATGCAAATGTTTTCATGCAGGGGTGGAAGACAGCAAATATAGTACATATTGAATTCAATAAATACATAGTAAAGATGGTTTCATTTATTGATTATGTCTTTTTAATATGGAGAGGTTCTACTGACAAATTAGAAGATTTTTTAAAATATATAAATAATGTGTGTTCATATCTAAAATGTACATATAATTATGATACGAACAGAATTAATTATTTAGACCTCATTATTTATAAGGAAAACAACAAATTGATATCTAAAATATACAAAAAGGACTTTCAGAACAATACGTATTTACACTAGTCTAATCTCCACCCTAAGAAAACTACATCAAACATAATTAATGGTCAGTTAAAAAGAATAAACACTCTAACTAAGAATGACAATGATTTCTTAGAAGAAGCCAAGACCTTTTGTAGAAGAATGGAGTATAGAGGATACCCTGAAAAAGAAATGCATAATATTTTATATAAGGACATAGAAGACAGAGGTATTATTGATGGTAACAAAATGAGTGGTAAAGAATACACTCATAGGACAGTGTTACCTGTACAAAATAGTGTGGATTCGAAAGCTATATAAAGTATTATCAATAGAAATTGGGGAATCTTTAAAGCAAATAATGAAATAATTACCAAGATAGGTATAGGGCCTAGGTTTGTTCAAAAAAGAGCCAAGAATTATAAAGATTTCTTCCCTAATAAGCTTAATAGATGTATATCAGGTGAAGGTAAAAAAGGCATGATCAAGTGCTTCAACTGTAATATATGCAATTATTTATATACAGATACCATTGGAGTTGAAATGGGTAACTACATAGTTAGAATACCAGGGACATTTTCAGGTAAGAGCAAAAATGTAGTGTATTTATTAATGTGCATGGGATGTCAGGTGTTTTATGTAGGGAGAACTACCAGGGAGCTCAATAGAAGAATCTATGAGCACAAATAAATATGCTATTGCCAGTGGTGATGAAAAAATGTCAGGAGCAAACATTACAAAGAAAATAAATGTAAAGTTAATTTTAAATGCTTAATGTTAGAAGCATTAAAAATATCAATAATATTATTACTATAGAAGAAGAATTAGGATGGCTGGAATACTGCTGGCAAGTTAAGCTTAATGCATGTTTTTCCCCTGGTCTCAATAATATAGATTAATTTATTATGTATTTGTAAAGAAATGGTTGAAACACTGATTTTTTACTGTTATGACAATTTTTAGATATGTTTTATCATGTGACAAGGCATTTTAGGTCTGGATTGGATGATGTATTTTGTGATGTATTTAAGTTGGGTATTTAATGTGTGTAATTAGTGATGAATTTCAGTCTGAAGAAGTCTTTATGAGTGTAAGGAGACGAAAGCGCTAACTGAAGTTGTTGGTTTTCAAATAAAGTTGTCAGTGATCCTACAGATACTGCATTTTATTTTGTTTTGTAGTCAGATTAAGCATGATACCGATATTTTACATTGTTTTAAGGATTTAGACACATTGGCAAAGTGGGGGAGCAAAGAAGAAAACAAAGTGTAAAAAAAATTCAACATAGCCTGTTTTGTAGAGTAAATTTTCTTTGTCCACAACATAGCTCTTAGTAAAATATATTGCTTAATATAGGCATTTGGAGAGTGTCATATGTTGTAAATATTGGTCCTTATTTACTAAGAATATATTTTAATGTTTAATTTTCACACAATAGGTGCTTCATTATTTCAGAATTAAAGTTTAGTCATATATTACAAAACACAGTTTCCCCATTGCTTTTTACTTTGATCTAAAATACTATTTTTGTTCATTATGAGTTTCATGTTATTTAATTTTTTCTACAACTTCATCAGATGTGTTTTTAGTATCATATTATTTAGATTCAACAGTCTGATTTTTAATTAATTCAATATAGAGAATATCAACTTCAGGAGTGTGTGCTGACTATCTCCGTTTCTGTCAAGAATTGGATAACATTTTCAGATTCAGATATGATACATTGAAATATTTGCTCTGTATATGTTTTACTCTTTCCATAAATAAAAATATGTTAACCACAAAATACTAAGCTTCTAGCCAGGTCCTTCAAAACATACTTCCTGAAAAAAATTGCTTTTCATTATTTTGTTTATTGATTGTTTCATTTTGTGACTTGCAGCATGCCAGGACTAACACAGACATGGTATCTTTGTCGTGTTTTTCAGTTTACCACTAATAGATGTTATTCATTTTTTCTGGAATAGATACTATTCAGATATGAAATATTAAAATGACACTGCTAATTGACTTACTTATAAAGGAAGTACTTGTTTGTTTGCTGCTTCTATTTCTAAACCAAAATATAATGTATTTTTAATATTAGCATATTCACTGACATTATTATTATTATTATTATTATTATTATTATTATTATTATTATTATTATGTATATCGAGTTGTTTAATATCTGCTATTATGTCTTACTGACAAACTATCATCTCAGACTCATTTTTGATATTGAGACACATAGTCATAAATTCAACCAGCAAATACCAAATATTTGTTAGCATTCCCACACATTTTTCAATTGCTATAAAGCTTTTTGTTAAACATCTGATGTTATCAGACCTGGAAAAGTATATTTCTTTATTCTTTCCTTTTAAGCTCATTAACAACAAAAATGAATGCATTCACTCACAACACTTTGCCCATGTCAGGATTTTCACACCTAATGCATTCAGAGGAACAACAGTCACATTTTTTTCATTTATTTCTATTTTATATCTAAAAAAAGTCAGTGAAACAACAGCAGAGGTTTTTGCCATTTATTAATCTGCTGCAAAATTTGTTAAAAGTACCAAAAGTATAACATTGCGCAAATGTTCTTTGGCAAGCTCATTTTGAGTCTTGAAATGAAATGGTTAATAGGTTTTATTAAATAATATGAACTTTCTTATCACGATACAGGTAGCTCCACAAATTACAAGCATCTGGTAGTATAGTGAAGAGAAAACATGGCTGATGCAATCTAGTTTGAGACTGATGTAAATTGTTATTACCCTCAGTGAATGTTTACTTTGAACACTGTGTCAACTACTGAATATATAAAATACTACAATATGAGAAGACTTCTAATGCAACACAATCCTACTCACAACTACACAGAAATTAGACAAGGACAATAAGCCTGAGGGTATGAAATAAACCAACACTGACAAGCAGTGAAGTTTAGTTCTTCCCTAAGTTGCTATTCTTCATATTGATCTCTGCTGCAGTAGCCTTAGCTCTATTACTTATATCCTGCCAAGGATATAACATCTGGCCAGCTTCCAAAGCTTCAGGGCATTTTCCAGATTGCCAAACTGTCAAGCAGTTCAAGCTGAGCTGACAAAAAGACAAGTTTGGTTGTGAAACTCTTTAGAGCTTTACTGTCACAGAAGAATATGCACCTCTGAGGCTTCTGGGGGTCAATGGTTGGCTTGTGCTTTCCTTTATTATACAGATAAGTTCATTTTGGGGAAGAAACTTTCCATTTTCTTAATTGTGTTAATGTTTTATTACTTTACTCTTCAGGAATGTTGTTTTAAAGCTAGGACTGGTGTGTTTTAACAGAATGTCTCAAGACTGTAACTTATTTTTAAATGGAGCACTTGTTTTTAAGTCAACTTAAAAGTAGTGCAAACTGAAAAAACATATTTATTTTCTGTTGAGAATTTGTGTTTATTTTTCCTTTATGGGCTGGCACAGTTTTTTAAAGTGCTTTTTACTGTCCTTTTTTTGTCAAAAAATAAATTTTGTGGACTGGTAGTTTTACTGGCAATTGTTCCTTGTCTTCCTCAGGAAACAGACACCATTATTTTTGTCTGGACCATGGAACAGAATACCAGGACTGATCAAAAAAGAAAAGTTAAGCAAACAGTCTTTGCTATCATAGCAGGCTAGCAGTTTGCCTCAGCCACAGGTGGATGACTCAGCTGTAGCCATTTTCTGTACCTCAGACCTCTCATCTTTTACCCTAGATCCCTTTAGTATAGGATCTGCTGCCACTATTGAACAGGAGTTACCAACAACCTCTGTGACTGCTGGAGTTCCCTCAGTGGGCAAGTGAGAGCCACTCTTTTTGGTCCAGAGATAGAGAGCAGGGAAGATATCCCTCTTGTGTCACAATGCTGTCGCATTCCTAGGGAAGCAGCTACTGCCAACTGCCTCCATTTTTCCTGCTAAAAAGTGAAAACCAACGTATATCTGCTCGTCCTCAAATTTCTTTGGATATGAGTAGTTTACTGGGCCTTGCTTAGGGTTAAAGTCAGGTTGTTAGTCATTCTTGTAAAGGATTTTCTGGTAAAAAAGATTGACTCATCTTTTCCTGAAGAGATTCAAGATTCTGAATCTGGACAGGAAGATGCAGGGACAGATTCAGTTTTTCCTCAGATTTCTGATTCAGACTCAGAGGAAAGCTCAGTTTCTGATTCTCCCTGTCGGGGTTTCTCTTTCTATGAGACTATTGCTAGAATGTGCTAGTGTTTTTACTGGGAGAACACTGAGGTGCCTCAATCCCTCAGAAAATAGTATGAGTTGTTGCAGAAGGATTTTCCAGAACCTACACCCATTCATCATCCCGTCTACTTTAGAGAATATGTGCAATGCCTACAATTTTCCTGACCTAGCAGCTATATCTTTAGTTAATCCCACTGCTGCTAAGCACTTATCCTACTCTTTTTGATAAGAATAGGGAAAATTGTTGCTAAGTATGGGAAAAAAGTATATACTTCTGAAACTCTGATTTTTCAGAATTGTGGATTGTCAGGCTCATATGTCAGAGTTTGTTCTGACAAATTGTAAAAGTATAAAGGATGTTTTATCTGCAGTTTATTCTTGTCAGGAAAAATCCTCATTGTTTGTAATATGACTCTTTTGATATTTCTTACAGGGCTATGGCCTCTGGTTTTGTTTTAAGTGGGTGTGATGACCCACCACTGGACCAGTAACCAAGGAGCCTCAATCCTCACCACTGGCACCAGTGGAGGCTGTATACTTGCAGGATAACAAATACATACACATTATTTCCAGATGCAGGTCTCTGCATCAAATGCAATTTCCCTTAAGAACAGACAGAGACCACAGTCATTTGGGGGCTAGTTTCTCCCTCCCTCCTTCCCCAGATCCCCAATAAGACATCCCAGTGGAACAGCATAGAGTTGAGATCTCAGCTGAGTGGCTAAGCCAAGACCTCCAGCACCCTCTCTGTTGAACCAGTGCTTTGTGTCCCTGCCCAAGTAGCTGACACACATACTCTTTGAGATTTGATTTACACACACACACACACACACACACACACACACACACACACACACACCTGGGAAAGCCTGCCACCGGTTTAGTAGCTATGCCCCCTTTTGCCCAGACTATACGGTAGTTATCAATGCCACCAGTGAACTCCTTATCAGTGACTTTAAGGCCCTTAACAAAGGGTGTGCAATCTTACTGTGTAATATTAATATTAATATTAATACAAATAGTAGTTTGACCAAGAGAAAGGCTATTAGGAGTGGCCCACACAGTGTCATCAAATAAATATGCAAGTAGTCTCAAAGCTTAAATATCTCTAGACAGATCAGCCACAATGAAAGGTTTAAAATATGTAATAATAAATAATTAAATAACAAAATAAATAGTATATATTCACAGTGACATCAGAGTTCTAAATCACAGGAAATATTTAAAACAACATTGCAAGACAGTCTCGAATAAATAAAGAAAACTGTGTAAACTAAGCATTGCTATATCCCTGACTATATCCAAGAGAATTGTACTTTTCCATAGAAAAGTACTTCATCAGAGCAAGGCAGATGTGCGGTGAATGGGTTTTCTTGTTGCCAGGTCCATGACAGAATACAGACTTCTGCGTCTCTATAAGAGACTTTTTAAATTAATATCTCAAATATTATTGCTGGGATTTGCAGAATGACATAATTTCTCATCATCTGACCCTGCACCAGGTGAAACTCCCACTGCTGGGAGATGGCAGTATTTAGCATCTACCTGTGACAATACATAGACCTCAGATCTCTGGCAGATGCTGGAAGTTATAAAACAATTGTATTCCTTCACATTTCAAAACTAGTAATTACTTCACCTTAAAGACAATACAGAAAGCTCCCTAGTTTTAGACATTATGGCTCCTGCTGCATTGAAACTGAAAGATGCCATCTTTTTACGGCTTAGCCATTAAGTAGTTTAATTTCAGTTAGTTTTCTGAAGTTTATCTCCTGTATTCCAGTTTCCACTGTTAAAATATACATTTAAACAGTTACACTAGTGCATGTGCATTTCTGTTATATTCCAACAGGACACACTGTGGTTACATTTTAAGTACAAGCATTTTATAAAATATCTTTTCAATACACGTCTGTACAAACCTAATTTGATTTACACACAACATACAGTTCTAATACATTTGTAACACAAGCATCTTATATAAATCATGTTGATATTCACACATGCCATATAGTTATTTATAAAATTCCCGATAGCTGTGTTGGCAGTATCCCCTTTGCCACAGAGGTTTTCATGGCTGCATGCTGCATTCTCAGAACCTTCCAGATTATGTTAAAAATGAAATTTTAAGTTCTCCATTAGATAGAGATTTAGTATTTAGCCCCTTTCTTGCAGATGTTTTTAAAAAGTGAGATAAAGGAGATAGCTGATCCAGAAAACCTCTTTGATTTTTCATCCCTCTTTTTCCATATTGTTCAAGGGATTTTCTTTTTTCCCATCCAATTTTAGCAAAAAAAAAAACAAACAAAAAAAAAACATAGCATTCTTAACTGAATTAAGTAAACAGACATTTAGGAAGAAATGGCAAGTGAGTTATCAAAAGAAGTCTAAAACTTCACATAACCAAGGACAGTCCAGCAAGTCAGAATAACTATTCTAGAGACATTTTGAGCCACTTCTACCCTGTCCCCTTTTTCTTCCCCAAAGTCTGAATCACCATTTTTCTCTTTTGCAACAGATTGTTTCAGACAAATGGGTTCTGAAAATCATTCACCAATGTTATAGATAGCTGTGGGAAGAAATTCCACCTTTCTAGGGGTCATTCTTCAGCCTCCAGATTAGACTCTCTTGTTTCCACATGTTTTTCATCACATACAGTCACAAGGAGTGATAAAACCAGTTCTTCATTTCCATGTGGTGAAAGGCCCCCCCCAGCAGCTGTTTCTAGTGTCAGAGACAGAAAATGCTTGGATACCATTTCTGGATCTTTCTTTCCATAAAGATGTATGTGATAATGTCCAAAGTTAAGATGGTGTCACTTCAAAACCTATTTCCTCTTCTTCCTCTTTCAAAGTTCCACATAACACTAGCTTTAAACAATGCTTATCTCCACATCCTTACTTATCTAGACTTCATATGTTTCTTAAGGTTTTTGTAGCTGGATTATATTGTCAGTTCTCTACCTTACCCTTTGGACTATTCCACTGCACCAAGAGTGTTCACAAAGGGTCTAGCTCCAGTTACAGCTCATTGCAGGCTACAGGGTATCCACAGTTTTCCATATTTAGATGACTTGCTTATTTCTCAGAGTATTTTTCAAAGTTTCAGGTATCTCTGTCTTGACTGAGAGATCTCCACATTCAAAAGTCTTTCATGACTCCCTCACACAGGATTGTGATCCTGGTATGTTAACTAGAAACCTCAGTTCAAAGAGGTTTTCTTCTACATGAAAAATAAATCTTTATTTAGATAAGTTTTATGGTTTATTACTCAGATGTTAGTCACTGAAAGGGAATATCTCAGGATTTGTGGTCTCATGGCATCCATGATTCTCATGATATACATGGCAAGGCTCCACATTAGAAAGGTACAGTGGTATCTGAAATCTCTTTGATCCCAACATTAATACCCTTTATCTTTTTGAATCCCAGTACTGGGGTTTGTCAGAAGTGAAATCCTTTGCTGGAGACAGTAGATATACTTAAATCCAGGTCTTCCTTTCACCCTTCATTTCATGCTCCAAACCAGTAAGTCATGACAGACACTTTGGGCTTTGTTTTGTGGAGCAGTTTCAGGAGGAATGCAAGTTCAGGGGGTGTTGGACACCAAAGACAGATGCAAGCACAAAAATATAATGGAAATTATTGCTCTTATTTAAGGCAGTCAACTCTCTGAAGTGGTGTCAGACAATAATACAGTCATTTGGCACAGCAACAAGCAAGGGGGAATCAGGTTGTACCCCCTTTGCAAACTAGCAATGTTAGATTGGGATATAGCTTCACAGGAAAATCTCACTCTACAGACATTCTACATTCTGTCAGAGTAAAACTGTGCAGCAGTCAAGCGGAGCAGGACCAGGGCAGACCTCACAAATGGAAACTAGTTCTGGGGGTCTTAGAAGATTTGATTCATCTGTAGTGAGTTCCTCAAGTAGACCTGCTTGCCTCCTCTTTGAATACTCAGCTAGCAAAATTTTAGATCAGGACTCCATGCAGGAAGGTCTAGAAGATGGGTCCCTATTTCTTCATTGAAAATTCACATAATTGAATGGCATTTTGGATGGCATTTTATCGAACATACCATTCGTTGAACCATTCTGATTGAGATTGTATTACAGTGGGGATTGTGAAATTTGCCTTTTCCCACAGTAGTGAAGTCTTGGATTTGGTATATATAATTAATGGGGAGTGTGGAGGACTGGGGTGTTGATGAATGGCATTTCTGATGAAATGCCATTCAGTGATGTGTATCTTTGATAAAGTAATATAGACCCCTAGAAGGCAGATGCGTTTTCTTTTCTCTGGACAGGAACTTATGCCACTCCACCTTTTCCACTAATATCCAAGGTACTTCTAAAGATTCAGAAGGAATCCCCAAGATCTTTCAATGACTTCCTTCTGGCTGAGGCAATCATGATTCTCCTTTCTTTTGGAAATGGCCATGGGAAATTACAACACACTTTTTCACAGACTGGATCTTCTCAGGCAAGAATGGGGGTGTTTGATTCAGCCTGATATCAATCATTTTCAGTTGACTGCCTGGATGATAGGACCTTAACTACTTTTTGGCATCTGTTTTCTAAGGATGTGCAGCAGGTACTGATGAAGGCAAGAATGCCTGCTATGAGAAAATTGTATATTAGCAAATGGAAAAGGTTTTCTAGTTGATGCTGGCAACATAACCAGCACCCATTCAGGGCTTGCTGTTCTCTGGTTTTGCAATATTAGTGTGAGTTACTATATTGTGGCTTTTCTTATTCCTCTATCAAGGTTCATTTATCAGTTATTTCAGCATGTCTTCCCATGGATCTTCCTTTTTCAATGCAGTCTCATGTAAAATACTTTTTGTAATAATTTGTAGCTTCTCTCCCCAGACCTCTGCTAAAAATGGGCTTCTACCCAATTGGACTTTCCCTGTAATCATATGTTAATAAATAAATACATAAATAAAATGTTCTTGAGAGGGGCTTAGCAGAAGAGACCTCCGAGAAAACCAGAGGATCATCCTTGTGATATCAGTTTTGTGTTAGAGAAGCAAACACTTTCTCCATTTGAAACAGCCAATCTGGTTGACTCAATATCATTAACATGGAAAGCAGTTTTAATGATGGCTCTTACCTCTGTAAGAAGGGTTTCTGACTGCAAGATCTTATGGTGAGTCAACCTTATCTGACTTCCATAGGGACAGTTTAAGTAAAACTATCTATTTCCCTGTTTTCTTTCCTGAACCTAAAAGTTACGGTGAAAGGATACTCCATACCTTAGATGTCCACAGACAACTCATATACTATCTCTACCAAACAAAATCATTCAGATCTTCAGATCAATTGTTCATTTCTTGTGAAGATAAGATGAATGGACAGCCTGTGCTAAAACAGACTATTATCTTTTGTTATACTCACCATATCAAATATGTTCCAGGCAGGGTTAAGGTCCACTCTACTAGGGCATTGGCTTTATCTATGGCTTTTTGGAAAGCAGTGGATTCTAGAATATTCTAAAACCTGCTACTTGGTGCAAACTTCTACAAAGCATTACAAGCTTGATTCCTTTTCTAGGTCCAGATCAACCTTTGCAAGGACTATTCTCCAGGGCCTCCTGTTGTCTTCTCGTTTCACTTCCCAAATGTAGTTAGCTATGGTAATCTACTCATATAGCTAAGGCTACTGCATCAGTGATCAATATGATGAACATAGTACAACTGTGTAAGTTCAATTTACCATAACAGTAGATGTTTAAATGATCACTGCTGCAAGCTGTTCCCTCCCTCCTTCCACCTTCTTTTTTACTATGTTCTTTTATGCCAGGGTATGGACATACATTTAGTTGTCCTTCCCAGCTTTGTTCTTTCAGGGTTCAGCCTTCCTCTCTCTGATGGCAGGAAAGCTCTGAAGATGTTTGACAGATTGGGTGTATGGAAAATGCCCTGAAGCTTTGGAATCTAGCTAAATGTTATTTCTTTGGCAGGGTATAACCCATGTATCTAAGGCTACTGCAGCAGTGATCATTCGAGCATCTACTGTTGTGGTTAGGTTCAGCTTACACAAGTGTATTTTATATATGCTCAGAAGTTACATCTATGAAAGCAGTTTATTTTTAACATTTAGAGTTTTGTGTATTTTTCAGTATTTAACAAAAAGGAGAACAATAAAAGCCTGCATTAAGTAAGTCTAAGGGCATAATTGTTGAGATTACAGGATCATATTTTATATGAACTATGATCTGTCTTATTGCCTGCTCCATAAACAAGACCTTTATGTAGAATTATCACAGAAGAGCAGTTTTGCAGGTGCAGCTCTTTATAACAATTTAGCTCGTTATATTCATAAAGAGTTTGAAGTGCAATTTTGAAGTGCAAAATGTGAACTCTGGTCTGCACATGGTATTGGTGTAATGAGTTCCATCTGCCATAAGAATGTTTAATTAGCATGGCTCTTGCTGGAACACAAATGGGAATGACAATTTTCTTAACCTTGAAACAGTGCTACAGCAAAATTCTGACTTTTGTTCAAATTCACACCCAAAGCAACCTTTCTCCAATAGATGTTCTTAGTCCATTACCTCTCATTAAACCTATTTCACATGTAAAATGCCATCATTAATTTCAGCAGTGTGAAATATTTACTTGGTCATTAAAATCTGTATAGAGCTATTTCAGATATCGGCATTAGGAAAAGTGTTAACGAATATGAAAATGCCAAACGGAATGTTTATAGTCTTGAATCTATTTTATTATAGTTCCACAAACCCACATACTTTTCTCCTCAGAATTGCCTTCTTTCAACATTTTTTCTCTTTTTTTGACCTTTGTATTTGATAACAGTAAGACAATGACAGCAGATTATTAATGAGTAGAAAAGACCTGAATAATCTATAAACAGAAACCAAACATATACTCCAACAATCACGCAGACACACAGGCAAAATTTATTAAGTCTGTTCATTTAATAGTGTGCATAGTGGGGTATTGCTTTTGATAACCATAATAATCCAGTTTAAAATGTAACACAAAGAAATGAATACCCAGGAAGCACAAACACCGTCAAGAGACATAGAATATGGCCTGCACACTACCACATTCAGGGCTTTTTAAACATCTCTTTTATATTTTTACATGTCCATATTGCTCTGTATAGTCATGATATCTTAACATTTAATGCATAAAAATAAAAAGCTGCATCAATCACATTCTTTGTATAGCATTCGATTTCCCCAGACAGCCTAAACGTATGTGCAATACATCTATATATCTGTATACCTTTATATATAGGCATACAGGTTTACTATCAAAATCTTGAAGGCAACATTTTTTTGCCATCAAAACAACAAATCATAATCCTGAAAATAAATACAAAATCCGGCTTAAATGTTGAACTTTGTAAACATGACATTCTACATACCAGACTTCCAGTTTCAAAGGTCTGTATGTCCTTTCATGTTTTATAAGGGGGCAAGCCCCCCCTACACCAACCAAGATCACATTACAGTGAGGAAAGAGGTGAATTCCCTGATCCTCACTGTACTGCAATCACAGTTCACAATGCGAAACTCATAATAATGAATGAAGTTTTACATTCATTATTATGATTTCATATTATTCCATTTAGGCATTGTGCAGGTTTGAAACTCCCATTAGCCCACACGACGTTCGCACTTGAGTTTTCAAAATTTTGATTGTAAGCCGATATACACACTTTCAATCTAATAGGTAAACTATGAAAACATCATTAAAATTGCTTCTGTTTGGAATATGTATTTATTTATTTATTTACATTTGTTTACTGGGAAATTCCGACTGGACGCAGGTCCTTTTTCAGCGGATGCCCGGGGAGAAAAGCTCCACATCATGTACATGATAAATAGTGATACAAAGTTGCAGCAAAATCCCTTCTGTCATGAGAGTTCAGCTAAGAACTGAATTGCATGGAATGAATATACATATATTCTTGTTTGTCGATAAGTGTGTTGAAACCATGAAATGATTTAGCATCTAACAGCTTTCTGCACAACCTAGTTTTCACTTATGCCAATGCGCCAAAAAAATACTTTTAATGCTATATTAGACAGTAAGGCAGTGTTTATCATCTGTTATTGTGGTTCTTGAGAAAATACAAGGTAAAGTTAAAAAAAAATTCTCATTGATGTATTCCATATACTCTGCAAATGTGTAATTAAACACAAATTAACAATAATGAAATGGGTAGAGAAATGTTTAACAAATTAGCTTTTAATGCAATGAGCATATGTTTCAAAATTTTCTGCAAGTTATGAAGAGTCTGCTAAACTTAAAGGTGAGAACTGCAAATCTGAGACTTACAAATGTGTTGAAGCATATTACACAAATCCACCAGTCATGTGAACATTTGATCACATCTACTTGGGGAACACAGCTAATTGAGATGCTAAGCCTGCATAAATGCCAAATCAACTACACTGCTTTTCAGCATAAGTTCTGCCAATGTCCAACAGAAATTGCTATGCGTTTTCACTTTCATTCAACAATGAATTGTAAAAGTCTAGATGTTTGTTTACTTGGAAGGCATCATTTTTAGAGATGAGAAAGCTTTTCAAGAGCAGTTAGCCTGAACTAATCTCATTTTATTTTTCATCTATCAAACATTGTAGTAAAACAAAGGCACATTTATTATTATGGATGAAGCAATTGTAATGTCTTTAAGAAACAACTAGAAATGTTGAGGAATAAAAAATCAAATGTACTAATATTCCTATTGCTCTTAATCTATT
This sequence comes from Protopterus annectens, assembly GCF_019279795.1. NCBI lineage: Eukaryota > Metazoa > Chordata > Ceratodontiformes > Protopteridae > Protopterus > Protopterus annectens. The sequence goes on along the minus strand of NC_056734.1, from coordinate 298,727,297 downwards.
CTTTCCTTTGTAATGTTCCATGTTCATTAATTTTCAGTGTAAAATAAGTTGAACTCAACATTTCCATGCTGAGATATGTAATCTGATTGAGTGTATAAGTAATGTATTTACTTTTTAATGAAGATCACAAAATTCATGCATACAAATACATGATCTGTCTTGCAATATGATGCTTAAAGCAGAACTTTTAAAGCAAGATATAGATTCAAATGCTCTCTTTCTCCGCAGAATACTACATTGATTTATGTAGAAGACTATTCCACTGTTTTCTTACTCCTTGTCAATATCCTGTTAACCCACACCCATCCAAAAGTTTGCATTTTCCAGACAATCACTCAGTCTATTGTTCTTTATCTTGCTAAATATTTATTTTGCTCATGACCCTTAGACTGCAATTTTAATAATTAATTTTATCTGTCTGCATTGTTCTACTTCCTACCTCCCAATGTGTGACTAATCCCTTATGTTACAATTTTCAGAACTGTTAACAGTTTTATGAACCTACTTTCATAGTCTGTCTTTAGATACTCAGTTCACTATCCTTTTCCATCCTTCATCTATTTCTGTTTTTAATCCATTGTGCAATAAATAGTAACTCAAATCTTTCTTTCATTCTCTCACCTTACCTTTATGCTTTCATTATTCTCAAATAGATGTGTTAACTACCCCTTCTCAACCTCATTCCCATAATTCTCCTTTTAATAATTTAGCCCATCCCTCTCTCTCTCTCTCTCTCTCTCTCTCTCTCTCTCTCTCTCTCTCTATCTCTCTCTCTCTCTATTATTTTACAGTCTCTCTCCATCTGTAAATTGTGTGCATTTGGGTCACCATATTTCTAGCCCTCAATTTCTATCAACCGTGATCCTGCTGTTAATCATTGTGGTGTTATTTACCACTAATGTAATAATCTCCAGTGAAAGTCATCAATTGAATATACTCACTCAACATCTTATACTTTGTGGCAGAATTCCTTACAAGAGAAAAAAAACTCATGGAAAAATAAGATAAAGGGGAAAATGGACTTGAAAACCAGAAAAGGGACATAAAAGGAGTTGCTGAGCTGGACAAGAAGAGTAGAAGAGAGACAAGGAGAACTTGTTAGTGCTTATGATGGTCTTATGATGTGAATCGGATGTAATGGGCTAGGAGCTTTGGGATAGCAGATGATTTATCATCTGACATAGAATGGAGGAGTTTTATGATAAAGCATGTAAGCCCAAATATCTTAGCGGAATGGCTTGTAAGGCACAAAAGGATAGAGGGGAACTTGACGAGCAGGAGGCAGAAGAGGCATGCAGGCAGGATGAAGAGAAAAAACTTAGGGGAAAATAAAGACAGAGTACAGGGGATGCTGACAGAATGTGTCTGAAGAGAACACTCAAGTGGCATTGCACAGAGTAAGGTTTAGGGAAGATGTAGGAGATGTAGCCATGCTAAGTTGAGCAAGGAGATGGAAGCCAGACAGTTGGACAGATGCAAGGAATACGGCCAATTGATAACAGGAATATAGTTCCCAAGGCAGCCATATAAGAGTCAACATTATAAGATGAGCAGGAGGAAAGTGAGCAGGTTGGGACTCACATGAGATGCCTTGAGGAAATGCACATGAGGGAAGGGTAGAATAGAGATTAGAGGAAAGAGCACTTGCTCTCCTAGAGGTGAAAATGTTACAGATAGGAGGGGTTGTGGCAAGAGTCAGGAACTGGAAGAGGAGGAAGTCATGTGTGGGGATAAAAGAGACAATTTTAGTGGATGAAAAGTGGGTCAGAAAGGGAATTATTCTAGACAAGCATAGAAATAGTGATCAGGTTTCAATGAAATGGACTAAGAACTTACTCAGTAAAACATGGGCCGATAAGCCAGAGTTAGAGGTAGAAGTAAGAGGTGATTGCTGGATACAGCAAGTCATCTCTCAGAGGCAGCATGGATTGGTATAGGAGAAAAAAGGCTAATAATCATGGGGATCTGAATCTGGCAAGAATAGACTGGGACATTTTAAGTATCAGGATAAAGAGGGACTGGTAGTTGATGGATGTCTTGGACCAAGAGGGGTTCATTCAACTAGTATGGGCTTATACTATGAAGACTAGAATTCTGTTCATGGCCCTAAACAATTTTGACGGTGTCATGGTTGTCCAGGTTGATGCCAACATAATTATGCCATAGTGTGGTTTACTATTGGGGAGGTGAATGTACAGTAACAGTGGTGATGAACTTTAAAACCAAGTGCTACGCTGTGCTATTTTAGGTAGTAATGGATGAGTAAGGAGACTAGGAGCATACTGACAGCAAACAAGATGTAGATATGGATTGGAAGCAGAGCACTCAGAGCAACAGGGTTAAAGAGGAGGCAGAAAGAGAAGGTCTGCCTGCATACATTGAATGTGAATTTAGTAAACAGGGCAAAAAAAAGTGCCTACAAGAGGTGGGAAATAAAGGGCAGAAGAGGCAAAGTGCATGGAGGCTAGCAGAAAGACAACAAGGATAGTGAGGTTAGAAAACACAAAATCTAGAAGGAGGTTAACAGAAGCGATCAAAATGGAAAACATTTTTAGATACAAAACAGAATGGAGCCACAGAATTGACAAAAAAAGAACAAGGGTATGTAGGAGATCATAGAACACTGGGAAAAACAGAGGTACTGAATGCATACGGTTTTCTGCCTTCACAAAGGGAACCAGGGGAGAGTGGTGCACTTAGTGGAAGGTAAAGCAGAATGCAGAGAAAAGTAAGCACACCATGATAGAGAGAGGAGGATAACCAGGAAATGACTGACCTTAGAAACCACAAATTCCAGTTGATCAACTTCCCAGAGTCCTCAGAAATCTGCCAGCATGTTGGAAGATCACCTAATTGAAACCTTTATTCATCAGAGCCATAGGAATGAAAGACAGCAAACATGGTAGACTTGTTCAAGAGAAGGGTAAGTGAAAGAAGTCCAGCAAATTACAAGCAATTCTGGCTCAAAAACAGTGACAGGAAAAGTCATGGAGAGAGTCCTGAGGGAAGAAATATTATTTTACAGGACAGCAAGCAACATGATTTTACAGCCAGAAAGACCTCCCAATTAAAATCAATCCATAATTTTTTGCTCTCATATGCTTCATGACATAACTCCTCTGGGATAGACTGGGTTAATATGCCAGGTCCCATAATTTCCAAGACAGCATGAGATCCATTTATTTTCTGGTTAGAATGAGAGCCCCATCAGTCCATTTGTACCCTCAAGAGGTGAAGGTCAGGTAAAAAAATGATCTTCTATGAGACTTCAAGTGAGACACCCTCACACTTTCATCCTAATCTTTCCTTGTGACATCTTTGACTATTGCAACAGCTGTTGAATAGGAAAACATAATATGTGTTTTTGTCATGTTTTACACAACTCTTTTGCTGTGTGGAAGTACCTACAACCCATATGTCACAGACTTACCTTTACTTTCCTGTTTGGGTTTGTGTCAACATATCAATCAAATCACCTCCTTCCTCCCGGATGTGTGAGTTCACATATTCCACTCATTCCCATTCAATCTGTGTGGTTCTAGCAGCTTCCCATGCTGCTATTCAAACTTTAATGATATGGGACACAGTCAAGGCACTCTTCTTCTGTGTGTTAAAACTATGCTATAATCCTTAGTCAGTTTTTTCCTGGGTTATAGGTGAAATTGACAGGGGAGTACCAGCTGTCTTTTCTACTTTATCTTTAGTAAGATCTTTAACGTGTTGCCACATATAAAGCTGATTGGAAAACCACAGGGTTTGTGGAATGACACCAAAGCTGATGAGCTAAATAGCTCAATAGTTAAATGGAAGGATACAGAGGGCTGCAGGGAAACTGACTGTGATAGGTACTAAGAAAGTGACTAAAGGAAGGCCACACCAGTGACATATAGGGATAAACTCCTGCCAAACCTTGATTAGCTTGAATAATTGATGATGCTGAAGGGAAGGGTAGATGCAGCTATCCTAGTAGGATTGAGCTTGCTTGGTGGATCTGTTCTTGAGTCATGGTGGAGGCTGGGGCATAAAAGGTAAGATCACTGGACAGGATGGGCTGAGGAGGAATGGCTAATTTATAGGCATTAGAAGGGCATGTCCTCAAGTCATACTTCAAAGCTCTCTCAACCTACTAACAGTTCTGCATGCTGGACCAGGGGAGAAATAATCAAGGAAAAACCTTACTGCAAGATGCTGTATGAAACTCCCCATCTGCTCTGTCCCACTCCACATTCCTGGCTGGATTTTACCCCTTAGGGCCTGTATACAGAGCCAGAAGTCTGTGTGAGCATCCACTCTCTCAGCAGTGTTTCCATTCAAGTACAGCTAACACTTGACAGCTACCAAAGATAGCACATGTAGAGGATATGAAAATAAGGAGTTGCATGAAGAAATGTAAACCTTTGGCAGCTGGCCAGTAAAAAACAAAGATGACCAGTTAAATAGCATAGGAGTCTGTCCTGAGTCGACTGTTCTTCACTATGTCTGTCTCAGACATACTGAGGGGGATGGACAACAGGGTCAACCTCACTGATAATGACAGAAAGACAGAAGATATAAAAGAGCTCAGGGAATGAGTTTGAAAGGCTATACAAGTAAACAGAAAGTGCAGTTGCTAGTCAGTGCAACAACTGTAAAGTACTGCATTCAGGCTATGACATCCCTGGTGTAAAATATCAACCAATCAGAAGAGAAGTGATGGAAACAGAAGAAAATGGATCCCAGGGTGTTACTGCACTTGTATTAGACAACAAGGGGAAGAGTGGTAGTCAGTAAAGGCATCAAATCGAATGTTGTGATGAAACCTCAAGGGTATAGAACCCAGAAGCAAAGCTATAATAATTTCAGTCCCTGGGACACTGCTCAGACAAAGTACTGCTTGCAGTCCTAGCAACCATACAAAGTCATGGAACATAAGGCCACTGGAAGGAATCCAGAGGAGAGCCACCAGAAATAATTTTGGGATACAGGAAAAAAGACATGAGGAACTAAAGATCTTTTTACCTTGGGTTAGATGATATCATTGCACAAGATCAAACCATGGAGAGTTGAGTGGATCATCAGGAAGAGAAATACAGGTGTGGAAGGAGAGAACATTCACAACAGATTGTAGTGACAACTGTTTTCTAGATTTCTGCAAGCACTTTTTCACCAGAGAGAGCTGTATTAACATGGCGCAGACCACTGGAACGAGCGTTGGAGTAGGAATCAGCAGAGGCATTCAAGATGGCATATAACAGATGATAAAAAGTTAAGACATTCGATAGGAATAGTAGAATGTATGGGTTTTATACACAGAGGTAGTGTACTAGAGGTAGAATATTAAGTTTACTTCAAAGGGCAGGCTAATTCATTATCACTTATGTGATAGAGAATGTCACTCCTCTAACAGCCTAAAAAGATACTTGCATTCCAAAGCATTTTCTAAAAAAATCAACTTAAAAAGCATAAAATAAATAAATGCAAATATTTTGTGACAATGAAAGCCATTACATTGTACAAACAGAAATGTTGCCAGTACAGAGTACTCTTTACAGTGATAATGGTTAGAACATTCCTACTCTTTGCATAAAATATCATCTATTATAATGCACATAAAGCCAGAGTTAGATTTTTTGGCAAACCTTCACAAACAAATGTATCTTATCTTGGAAACTGTATGACCTAGGCATACATTATTAGGACATGTTTGTAAACCAGACATAAGCTTTCACATGACAGCAAGAAATTCCTCTCTTTGTTTATGTTTATTAAGATATTTAAAGAAATATGAACCCATTTGCTTAATTCTGTAATTAGCAGTATATAACTAATATGAATACCTCTTAAGATGTGCAAGTGCGTATATCAATGCCAGTTTTCCTTAACAACGTCTATGGTTTCACCCGGCATCATAGAATAGTTTGTAAAGTATTTATACATATAGAAATATTACTTATTTTAATAATTACTAACTAACAATTTGCAATATCTCTATCTAGTGTGACATAAATTAACACTGTCAAAGTATTTCCTGTTTTCCACCATTGCATTTCACACCATAAATGTCAATAGCTTGTAGATCTCTCAGTTATGAAAATACAGACTTAAATATGAAAATATGAAGAATAAGTATCAAATAGTCACTGATTTCTCTACTGCATTAGCAGTCTTAAGAGTTATTTTGTTAATAATCTCTTCCTTTCTAATATTACCTATTATTAGGTGGTAAGTCAGTTATAGAAGCTAGACCCATAAATATTCTGGACACCAAAAGGAGCTATGGGTGTTAACTAGAAGTATACAAAAATGCATTATAGTTTTAATTAGCTAGATAGCTTCTTTCTGACATCAAGCAAATGTAATGTAATGTAGACAAACTGGGATGAAAGCCAATTATTCTGTAAAA
>NC_056734.1:298703415-298715915 GCF_019279795.1 Protopterus annectens | reverse complement strand
GCAAATGCCAAGCGGCCACTTTAGCAAATTTTTTCCCAGGAGGGGAAAAATCACTGGGTCGAAGACAAACAAACCAAACTTTCAAACCCTACATAGTGGGGGGCTTCACCCCACCCCCCTAACTAATTATACCAACTCAGATGATGGCCAAGTGATTTTTTTTTCCCTCTTGGAAAAAATTATAAGTGCCCATTCGGCAATTGCAGAGGTCGATATTTATGTGTTGATAGAGATGTGTTTGGTTACTTCATCTTTCGACACCGTAATATAAACCTGTATATGTATATATATATATATATATATATATATATTTTTTTTTTTTTTTTTTTTCTTTCAGCTTTTCCTGGTTAGGGGTCGCCACAGTGGATCACCTGCCTGCTCATGATTGGCAGTGGAGTTTTATGGTGTAGAGTTGTCAGCCTGGTGCTCAACCTTCCACAGAAGGCACACACACTCATGCACTCACACCTAGGGCCAATTTAGAGTGTCCAGTCCACCTACAGCATGTCTTTAGGATGTGGGAGGAAATCGGAGCATATGGAGGAAACCCATGCAACCACAGGAAGGACGTGCAGACTCCGCACAGAAGGCAACCCAGCCAAGGATCGAACTGGAGAACCTCTTGCTGTGAGGCAACAGCACTAAATACTGCACCACCACGGCCACCCTATATATATGGTTCTATATCACCATATCGAACATTAAAATGGCCGAATACGAAAAGGCCGACACAGAAATCCATAACTACAACTTGGCGGTGAACTAATCGAAGGAAGGACACTCAGCAAACTCAGAGCTATAATATATAACATTAAGTATCCTGTTTTTTGTTTATTTTGTTGTTTATTTCTTTGTTGTTTATAGCACTTTGTGTACTGTGTATTTTTTCTAGCTAGTTTCACTGTGTGTGAGGTATTAACTGGAAATTGTCCACTCTTATTAAGCATCTGCTGGGTTTTTTTATGATAACTTGTTGCAGTTAACTCTTTTTTCTAGTGACTCCTTTAGCTGTTTAAAACTTTCATTTAAAGGCTCACTGCTGCTTTTCAGCTGTGAGTAACATTTCTGCAGTTTGTTCTAAGTAGTGGGGATATTTGTAGCATTTCCATATTCAGGCTTGTATTTGGGCCTAGTGTTTGTGGAGGCTGTGTGTCTGAGCACATAATTCAGGGACATCTTGTTTTAGCCAAAACCATCAGGCATTTCAGTGAGAGAGAATTGTTAGAGGTCAATGGCTGACAGAAGTCTCCTGGACTACAGCTTAGACTAAGCACCTCATTGGTTCTTTTGAGATTTCTTAAAAGCTGTCTCAGGTTTTAACTTTCTGTTACCTAAGAAGCTCAGTTGTGAGTGTTCTGCCATTTTAGAGTGAGCTAATAGAAGGAAGGACACTAAGCAAACTCGGAGCTATAATATATAACATTAAGTATCCTGTTTTTTGTTTATTTTGTTCTTTATTTCTTTGTTGTTTATAGCACTTTGTGTACTGTGTATTTTTTCTAGCTAGTTTCACTGTGTGTGAGGTAGTAACTGGAAATTGTCCACTCTTATTAAGCATCTGTTGGGTTGTTTGTTTATGATAACTTGTTGCAGTTAAACTCTTTTTTCTAGTGGCTCCTTTAGCTGTTTAAAACTTTCATTTAAAGGCTCACTGCTGTTTTTCAGCTGTGAGTAACATTTCTGCAGTTTGTTTCCCACCCTGCCTCCCTGTTGGTATAGTGTTTTTATAGTTGGTGGCTTTGCAGTTGCCCGCCCCTAGTGTAAATTTGATCTGAGACCCTCCTCCCAGTCTAGTGTCATTACCTCATTCTACCCAGTACAGGGAGAACATTTGAGAAGGCCAATCAGCTTAGTTTCTGCTACTCCTTTCTCTCTTTCCACAAAAAAAAAAAAATTATCTGCTTTTACTGTATTTGTGTTTTTTCCTACTTTATTTTCCTTTTGCATCATCTTAAAAGTACTCAATTATATTTATTACTGCTTGGTGTAACTCATTCTAAGCCTTATAGTTTAAGCACCTGGGCTTCAGACTAGTTTTACATTAAGAAGGTTTGTGGTCTGCACTGTAGTGGCAGAACAGGTAGCTTACATCCTTTTAAGTTGGGAACTGCTGATTGAGGGCTCAGTGTCTGTTATTCTAAAAGTGTATTAATTCTGGTTTAAGCACTTGGGCTCGAGGCCAGTTATTTTACATTAAGAGGGTTCATGTTCTGCACTCTTGTGGGAGGAGAGGCTGGATTCTGTCCTTCTGAGCTGGGAATTTCTGGTTAAAGGCTTATAGTGCCTGCATATTTGAACTGCTTCTTACTGAAATTGGTACACCTTGTTTGCTGTAGGATAGACTAGATCCAGGCCTGCTGAATCTAGCTTTGTTTGTATAACTTGAGCACTAATCCAGGCATTCTTTGAAGTATTCAGTTGTATTTATTACTGCTGGTAGTAACTTGATTAAAGTGTAGCTATCATTTCTAAGTCTTTTGGATTAAGCACTTGGGCTTCAGACCAGTTGTTTTACATCAGGAAGGATTGTGGCCTGCACTGTGGTGGCAGGACAGGTAGCTTACATCCTTCTAAGTTGGGAACTGCTGATTGAGAACTCAGTGTCTGTTATTCTAAAAGTGTATTAGTTCTGGTTTAAGCACTTGGGCTTCAGGCCAGTTATTTTACGTTAAGAAGGATTGCGGTCTGCACTCTTGTGGGAGGAGAGGCTAGACTCTGCCATTCTGAGCAGGGAATTTCTGGTTAAAGGCTTATAGTGCCTGCATATTCTAACTGTTTCTTACTGAAATTGGTACACCTGGTTTGCTGTAGCATAGACTAGATCCAGGCCTGCTGAATCTAGCTTTGTTTGTATTCTTGTTGTTTGTTTATTTCCCTGAAACGCTAATTCCACCTAAAATGCGGCCTTTTAGCACTTCTGTGGATCCCTAGTGATATCTGCATTGCTTACTGTACTTATTTCCTTGTTTCACTTGAAAGAAAGTTACTGTTTGTCATTTTTGCATTTAAGTTACCTGTAACACATTGCATTTAAGTTACCTGGCACTTGCTCACTAAAGCAATTATATAAGTCAGCTCTAAAAAATTAAAAGCACTACACACTCACAAACTCCCCTTGAGTACATCGATCCCCATTGGCCCTTTTTTTCAATTATAAAGGAATTCCCAATACTATTCTAGCATGTCCAAAGGTCAGTTGTCAATCTCCTCTCCGGTCCAGCTGGTGAATCTGGGAATCTTGAGGCAATGTTACAACTGCCTCATGTACACAGACAACCCTCTCCTCCTCTCAACAAATTCCATCACATGTGAGAGATGCAACCATATAGCCAAACTGGAGGCTAAGCTCTCTCAACTCAGTACTGGCGTAACCAGTCAGGAGGAGAAGGAAACCACACTCACTACAATTCCAGTCTCACATAGACCTACCACGAAAACAAACCAAACACATAAACACACAAAAACATACTCGGAGGCTCTAAATAAAAATCTGCCTAAGCAGCAGAGACCTCCAAAGCAGACAACCAAGCAACCGCTACCCAAAACAAAACACGTGCAACACATAGCTCACAAAGCCAGTGTGCCAAACAGTCACAGCCCTTAAGGCTAAACAACACACCTGATACACTTGTAATAGGTGACTCTATCGTCAGGCACACTGACGTCCCGCTCACCAGGCTGAACAAGGAGAAGGTCATGGTGAGCTGCCTGTCGGGCACTAGGATCCGCCACATAACACAAGCACTCAGGTCACTCCAAGGCAAGTACAAATATGACTCAGTCATTGTCCATGCTGGTGTGAATGACCTGAGACATACCTCCATGGACTACATGAAAAGAGACATAGAGGAGCTCTCTGAGCATGTAGCCCAGGCCGGTATGACCCTGACCTTGAGTAGCATCTTAACCTCACCAAGAATGATGCCACAATATGAAGACAAGATGATCAATTTCAACAATTGGCTTAAGTGTTGGTGTCATTCAAAGGGGATCCAATGCCTGTCAGCCTGGGATGACATGCTCGACAAGCCACGATGCTTCACTAGGGACGGCTTGCACCTGTCACCCCTGGGCTTTCGGATATTGGCAAAGGCTCTTGCTACCCCCATAGTGCCTTTTTTAGGCAAGGCTCAAAAGACAAACCCACCTCCATACATATCACAAGGGATAAGAAACTAAGAGTAATGCTACTCAATGCCTGAAGTCTAAACCTCAAGATGCACGCACTCAAAACTCTCCTTAGCATGGAGAACATCGATATCTGTGCAGTAACAGAAACCTGGTTCAAGGCTCCCGAGAGCACCCCAGCACTACCAGGTTATACCTCATATCATGCTTTTCGGCCCCAAAAATTGGACCAAACCACAAAAGGAGGGGGAGTATCAATATTTGTCAAAGATACCCACACCTCCAGGTTGGTGGCACAGCATGAAGCATCAGAGACTATCCATGTGCAACTAACTGTAGGTAAAACTGCCTTCCAGTTTATAGCCTGCTACAGACCACCCTCCCAAACACAGGAACCCCACTCGGACTTACTGAGTATACTGGAAAATATGAAGGTCTCTCCAAACACCATTATATTGGGCGACTTCAACTACCCAAACATAGACTGGGAGCATTACTCTAGCTCCAACACCCTAGCCCAAAAGTTCCTAGAATTTATAAACTCAAATGCTATGGAATAACTTGTTACCACTCCCACAAGAGGGGAAAACATACTGGACCTAATCATCACCAACATTGGGACACTATGCTCCAGACCAGAAGTGTATCCCTCACTGGTAAGATCAGACCATAAACTAATCTCACTGGATATTCACATCCCGACCCCAACCCCTGCCCAAAAAAACACAGTGAAAAACTTCTCTAAAGCAAATTTCACATGCCTCAAAACCGAGGTGAAATCCTTCAAAGCCCCCGGGCCTGTGGAAAATATGGCCCAGACCGCAGAATCCTTTATAAACGCATTCTATGAACACCTTCAGAAATGCATGGATCATGCAATCCTAAATAAAACCAAGACCCAATCTCCAAAGGCAGACGTCCTGTCTGGTGGACCCCAGCCATAAACAAACTATACAATAGAAGGAAAAAGCTACTACATGACAGAGCAAAATCCCAAAAAGGGAAGGCATCTCTGATCAGTATTAGCAAAAAACTACGGGCACTCATAAAATCATCTAAGGCCAGCTTCGAGAGAAAAATTGCATAGGACACTAAGGATAATCACAAGGCTTTCTTTAGTTATGTTAGGAACCTGGGTGGGAATTCCCAGATATGCTCAGAATTAGTCCAAAATAACAAAAAATACACCGAGCCCACAGACATTGCTAACATCCTAGCTGACAGGTTCATTGCCATCCCCCCCCTCCCCACCAAAAGGGCAAATATCTATCCCAACAGAGTGCTGCCCCCCTGACATCTCAGATGCTCAGGTAAGAGCCACCCTCTCCAAAGCAAAAAACACAGCATCAATGGGACCAGATGGTGTCCCGGGCTGCGTCCTACATTAACTCCAAGAAGAGCTAAACCCAAACATAAAACTACTGTTCAATCTTAGCCTTACTACAGGATATGTACCCAAAGAGTGGCGTACAGCAACAGTGGTCCCTCTCCACAAAGGTGGTGCCTCAACGGATCCTGGAAACTATCGCCCCATAAGCCTGACTAGCTTGATCCTCAAAGCTATGGAAAGGATCATCATGGACCTCATAAATAAAGATATTGGGGACCTACAGGCACTGGATCCTACCCAGTTTGGCTTTGTTAAGGGCAGATCCTGCCTCTTAAACCTGGTTGATTTCTTTGAAACAGTCACCAAGGCCATTGACGAGGGGAAGGTGGTCCACACAGCCTACCTGGACCTCGCAAAAGCCTTCAATACAATACCCCACTCGGGCATTATAGATAAGCTCACCAGCTTAAATATAAACCCCTATGTCAGTAGATGGGTTGCAAACTGGCTCAAAAACAGAACCCACATGGTTAGAATTGCTGGAGCCATGTCAGACTCCAAACCAGTTACAAGTGGCGTCCAACAAGGCTCAGTCCTGGGACCTCTCTTGTTCGGTATATATTTCTCGGCAGTACAGGCCAACACAGAAGGACTGTGGCTGACGAAGTTCACAGATGGCTGCAAACTGGGCGCCATAATCAACTCTCCAGCCAACACAAGCATCCTCCAAAAGGGCCTCATAGAAACAGACAACTGGTACCAGAGCCATGGCCTCAAGCTAAATGCAAAAAAGTGTATAGTCATCCCCTTTGGCAAAAACAAAGTGCCCACAAATTACCACATAGGTGGTAATCCATTAACTACAGAAGAAGTCATTAGGGACCTGGGGACCCAAGTTGATAGCAATCTCTCATTTGACAACCACGTGGCCAAAGTGGTTAGAAAAACATTTTATATAGCCCACCTAATCATGAAGGGATTCACATCTAGATCAGGGGAGGTCATCGTGCCTCTTTACTCATCCCTCATCAGGCCCATAATTGAGTAAAATGCCCCTTTTGGGATGTACGTTACCAGACACCTGCAGCAACTGGAAAGACCCCAAAAGTACCTCACCAAGAGGATCAAAGGGCTCAAACAGATGCCATATGCTGCCCGGTTAAAGAAACTCCAGCTCTACTCAGTGGCATACCACCTGCTCAGAGGCTTGACATATAACGCCATGTCCAACCCGGAATTAATGGACATGCTGCACCTCAGAAAATCCAAATCCCATTGAGCTACGCGCTTGAGAGACTTGAACCTCAGCACTGAAATAAATAGGACATGCTGGAGGGACAGATTCATAACCCAGAGGCTCCCTTCAGTCTGGAATAAAATCCCAGTCCAGGTTAGGCAGAGTCCCACATTGACTCTCTTCAAGAGGAATTTTGATGAGTGGATGGGAGATCGTAGGTTTACCCCGGCTATCACTTCTGTATCACTGTTAGACAGAGGCACAGTATACTAACCTCAAAAAAGGGCATAGGAAAATTAATTTAAAATGAGTGGCGAAAGCCAAACACACTCTGGCTAGGCTTATAAATGCCCTAGGGCAGATAGCCTAGTATTAACCTATGAACCTATGAACATATAAATGTTCTAAAGTAAATACACCAAAAAGTTATAGTTGGCCAACTTACGTTTCTGACCTGAAACGCAACAACATGAACGTGCTAGTCCATGAAACAACAAAGTAAGAAATTTATTGATAAATAGCTTGCTACGTGGCAATAAATATAGTGAGTAACATGTAGTTTGTGTGCATTCTACAAGTCAATTTGACAATGGCCAGCACCCCTCAAGTAGCGCCAGGTACACTAGGTTACGTTTATCTGAGTGTCACATCAGAGAAAAACAAACCTATGTTACATGTGGACGGGTGTATGTATAGTCTAGAAAAGAAAATCAAAGACAGGAAGTATTTCAGAATTCCCTGCTAGGAGTCACCTCCTTCCTTCTCTTCCCTAGCCAGCTATGTGGTAGCGCTGCTTCCCTCACCCCCCGTACTTCACTCCTGAAGGTCCCTCCCTGCATCTGGACTCTAAGAATTCACTCCTGCAAACCCTCTGATGATTTTCCAGGACATATATACCTGCTAGTCTGGGCCATTCAAGGAAAACAACTACTGTTCGGACCCCATTTATGTTCTCATCTGAACTACTTCACTCCTGAAGGTCCCTCCTGCATCTGGACTCTAAGAATTCACTCCTGCAAACCCTCTGATGATTTTCCAGGACATATATACCTGCTAGTCTGGGCCATTCAAGGAAAACAACTACTGTTCGGACCCCATTTATGTTCTCATCTGAACTACTTCACTCCTGAAGGTCCCTCCCTGCATCTGGACTCTAAGAATTCACTCCTGCAAACCCTCTGATGATTTTCCAGGACATATATACCTGCTAGTCTGGGCCATTCAAGGAAAACAACTACTGTTTGGACCCCATTTATGTTCTCATCTGAACTACTTCACTCCAGAAGGTCCCTCCCTGCATCTGGACTCTAGGAATTCACTCCTGCAAACCCTCTGATGATTTTCCAGGACATATATACCTGCTAGTCTGGGCCATTTAAGGAAAACAACTACTGTTTGTACCCCATTTATGTTCTCATCTGAACTACTTCACTCCTGAAGGTCCCTCCCTGCATCTGGACTCTAAGAATTCACTCCTGCAAACCCTCTGATGATTTTCCAGGACATATATACCTGCTAGTCTGGGCCATTCAAGGAAAACAACTACTGTTCGGACCCCATTTATGTTCTCATCTGAACTACTTCACTCCTGAAGGTCCCTCCCTGCATCTGGACTCAAAAAATTCACTCCTTCAAACCCTCTGATGATTTTCCAGGACATATATACCTGCTAGTCTGGGCCATTCAAGGAAAACAACTACTGTTCGGACCCCATTTATGTTCTCATCTGAACTACTTCACTCCTGAAGGTCCCTCCCTGCATCTGGACTCTAAGAATTCACTCCTGCAAACCCTCTGATGATTTTCCAGGACATATATACCTGCTAGTCTGGGCCATTCAAGGAAAACAACTACTGTTCGGACCCCATTTATGTTCTCATCTGAACTACTTCACTCCTGAAGGTCCCTCCCTGCATCTGGACTCTAAGAATTCACTCCTGCAAACCCTCTGATGATTTTCCAGGACATATATACCTGCTAGTCTGGGCCATTCAAGGAAAACAACTACTGTTCGGACCCCATTTATGTTCTCATCTGAACTACTTCACTCCTGAAGGTCCCTCCTGCATCTGGACTCTAAGAATTCACTCCTGCAAACCCTCTGATGATTTTCCAGGACATATATACCTGCTAGTCTGGGCCATTCAAGGAAAACAACTACTGTTCGGACCCCATTTATGTTCTCATCTGAACTACTTCACTCCTGAAGGTCCCTCCCTGCATCTGGACTCTAGGAATTCACTCCTGCAAACCCTCTGATGATTTTCCAGGACATATATACCTGCTAGTCTGGGCCATTCAAGGAAAACAACTACTGTTTGTACCCCATTTATGTTCTCATCTGAACTACTTCACTACTGAAGGTCCCTCCCTGCATCTGAACTCTAAGAATTCACTCCTGCAAACCCACTGATGATTTTCCAGGACATATATACCTGCTAGTCTGGGCCATTCAAGGAAAACAACTACTGTTTGGACCCCATTTATGTTCTCATCTGAACTACTTCACTCCTGAAGGTCCCTCCCTGCATCTGGACTCTAAGAATTCACTCCTGCAAACCCTCTGATGATTTTCCAGGACATATATACCTGCTAGTCTAGGCCATTCAAGGAAAACAACTACTGTTCGGACCCCATTTATGTTCTCATCTGAACGTATGTAGTCTTGCACTAGACTTATTAAGCTAAGAATACCTATCTATGTTAGTTTGTCCTTCCATGTGTGTGATTTAGCAGCCTACCGCAGTCTGTTATCACCCCCTCTCCCACCTGCATTCCGTAATTTCTAGTCCATTAACTCCAGGTAGCTTATTCTAAAAAGGACTTATCTAAATTAGCCTCCCCTATCTTATTCCTTTTCTAACTGCTATCCTTCATTTCTACTCTAGGTGGCAGTACTCATACTTCCTACAGCCTGTATCTTTTTGAACCCTAATGTCCAACATTACCTCTATCTGCCTGTAACTACCCAATAGCCTCCTAAATCTCTTTCCATACTCTCTGAATCCTAATCTAACCCCTCCCTAACCTTAAACCAGCCAAGAGATATAACTCCCCTATATTTGTCTTCCTTGTTCTTACATAAAGTAATACTTTGTACAGGTTTTCTATCAATTAACACACTTACCATCCTGTGAACAGCAGTGGCTGATACCTTTTCAGCTGGTCTCTCTCACTCTGTTGCTCCATCCCGCTCCGTTCGCCCTTCGGGCTCACTCTGCTCCCCTACGCTGTCCCCAATTCTCACCCGCCCCACTACTCCTACATTTATTCCACTACTAGACACCCCCCCATCCTACTCCACTCCAATCAGATAGATATCATCATAAACTCACCAAACCCTTCTTATTGTACATCACACCCACTAATTAAGTAACCTATCTCCTCCCCTATTACTTAAGTCATACTACTACTCCTCACCTGTTCCTCCAATCTACCTCCTACCTTCTTGCTCATCTTCCCAATCATCAAAATGTGTACAACATTCACCCCTTTACAACTTAAACTACTGATTATCTTAGCATTTCTATCTTCTTTTGTAAATACTTACCTCTTAACCTCCTATGAATACCCACTTTACTCTACTCTTCCATTTCTGTCTAAACACACCTCTACACCTATAACACCTCTCTCTCCTACCATCTTAAATCTCACTACTCAAACCAACTACCTACTAGCCAAATACCACAGGCCAGCACACTTCAAGTTTAGCAAACAAAAATCTAGGAAACTAATTGACTGCTTTTACAAACTTCTCCAGCCTTAATATTTTAAACTCCTCCACTCACTGTTGGATGGGGATATTCATCCTAACCCTGGCCCACACCATGCCAATACCAATGCCTATAAAAATCAAAACAAAGCTACTTCTTTATCATCTACCATACCCACCAACTCTCTCTCCATTGCTCATCACAATATACGGAGTATCTGTAATAAAATTACTAAAGTCCATACCCTTCTAGAAATCCACCAATTCGATATTTTATGTTTAACTGAAACATGGCTAAAGCCTTCCATTAAAGACAATGAAATTACCCCACCAGGGTATAACATCATTAGACTTGATCGCACCGCCAAAAAGGGAGAAGGGGTAGCAATTCTCTATAAAGCACAATTCCAAATTAGTACTATAAATCTGATTTCTACCCTAGATTATAATGCCGAAGTTATCAGCTCCAAACTACAACTCAACCCTACTAAATCTATAAACATCATTTGTGCATATCTCCCTCCAGGCAATAACATTAACACACTAGAAAGTATCCTCAGTTCACTCGCCACCAACCTCCCTCAAGAAACATTAGTCCTAGGTGACTTTAACATTGATTGGAATTCCTGTAATAATACAAACCCCACCTCTCATATAAACCTACATGGCTTTACACAACTCATCAAATGTCCTACCAGAACTAATAAAATCAATAATTACGAAACCACCTTAGACTGGATTTTTACTAATACTCCCCAACAAGCCCACCAATCAGGTACCCTTCCAGATGATCTAAGCAACTACTCACTAACTTATGTCATTAGACATAAAACCAGCCTAACTTTACCTACCACTTATAGAACATTACGTTCAAAAAAGAAATTTAACTCTGAACATTTTCAAGCTGAACTAATACAATATAATTGGTCCCCACTAAAATATCTCCCACTTAATGAAGCAGTAGAATACTTCAATTATACATTCTTATCTATCCTGGATCATCATGCCCCAAGTCATACTATTAGAACCAAAGCTAAGGCAAGCACCCTGGTTGACCAACAATACTAGGCAAAAAATCATTCTCAGAAACAAATCTTGGGCTAAATGGCATGCCACTAACAATCTAACTGACCGCCAGAACTTCAGAGAGCTTAGAAACAGTACAAAAAAAGCCATCCTAACGGACAAAAAAAACTATTACCTTCAATTACAACAAACCTCCAAAAAGGAACCTAAAAAATTCTGGGCCAGTATTAATAACCTTTTATCCCCAGGCCAGTCTATTACACTTAACCCTCAGGACTCTAACCCAGGAAATCCCACACAGATAGTCAATGACTTTAATTCTTTCTTCACTAATACTATCCAAACTCTTGCTAGTCACCTATCTCCCAACACCTCAAAGCTACTCTTACCTACTTTAAAACCACCTCCCTCCCTTCATCTACAACCTGTTTCTACCTCCTTTATCTCATCACTGCTCCAAAAATTAAAACCTACCACCCCCTCTGCAGATAAACTTCCTGCAGAATTCTTGCAAATAGGAGCCAATGCTATTGCCTATCCCATTTTTATTCTGATAAATAGGTCTATAAATGAAGGAATCTTCCCTTCTATCAGGAAGATATCTCACATCATCCCTCTACACAAAGCAGGAAACTCTAATGATTACTCAAATTTTTGCCCTACAGCACTTCTATTACCTATAGCTAAAATCATGGAAAAATGTATCCATAAACAACTACTTAACCACCTTCTCCATAGCAACCTACTTGCTAACTGTCAGCATGGATTTAGACCTTCCCACAGCACCATCACTGCTTTACTCTCCTTCACCAACTCCATCAACAATAACCGTAACAGCAATAATTTATCATCTTCTGTCTTCATTGATTTATCTAAAGCATTCGACATGGTTAACCACAAACTTCTTCTGCACATACTAAAATCTCTTTCACTTGATCCTCCTTCCTTAACTTGGTTTACATCTTACCTAGAAAACCGTCAGCAGGCAGTACTCTGGAAAAACTCACTATCTAATCTCCTTCCTATCTCTTTAGATGTACCTCAAGGCTCTATTCTTGGCCCCCTTC
>NC_056734.1:298623415-298698415 GCF_019279795.1 Protopterus annectens | reverse complement strand
GTACATAAAAATTACATTTCATTTGTTAATCTTTAGCTTATGATATTTTAAAAAGCATTTAATATTAATGACATCATTCAAGACAGTTTTTTTTATCAGCTTGCATTTTAATTTGCCATTTAGCTTCTCTTTCCTCTAAATAATTCTTAAAATCACCCCCTCTCATATCAGCTGCACCTTGTTCCAAAATGGAAAAGGAAAACTTTTTAAAACCAACACATATCAAACTGTGTTTATACAAAGCATTATTAATATCTTATCTTTTTATATTATATATATATATGTTCTCTCATTCTTTTATACAAGTTTCTAGTTGACATACCAATATAAAATTCTTGACATTTGTCACAAACAGCAACATAAATAACTCCTTTGGTTTTACAACTAAAAACTTCAGGAACAGGTACAGTATAAGGAATATGTGGGAGTGTAACATACAGTGCTTCTAATATATATCTACACATGGTGCATCCATAACATTTATACATACCCCGATTTTTTTGACTATTAGGACAGTTATAAGCCATATTGTCACTTCGTTTTTCAAACATTTTCTTTAAATTGTGATCATTCATATAAACAAATTTAGGTTTGTCACCAACATTGTTTAATAAATCTCGATTTCCCTCAATAATCTTCGAATGACATTCTATATCATTACGTATATTGATACTATCTACTGTCATGTCTATGTTAAAACATAACAACTCTTCATTCTTTTTAATAGTTTTCTTAACATTATTCGTAGAAGAAAAAACTATTCCCTCCTTTAAAATAGGGGGTAATTTTATTTCCCTCTGCTCCCAAATATTTTTTGCTATATCTCTCAAAAATTTTTCTTCATGTCCTCTTTCCATTAAAATACTAATGATGTACTCAAATTCAGTAGCCAGCAGATGATCTTCACTAGTCAACCTACTGTCACAAATTAACTGGCCTCTTGGAATGTTATTTTTAATAAATTTTGGATGTTGACTAGTAGCATGGACGTAAGTGTTCTTAAAGGTCTTTTTCCTATAAATACTGCTCACAAAATTTTTAGACCCATAATCCCAACTTAACAAAACATCTAAAAAACTAATGGAGCTACCTTTATCTCTCACCACAAACTGCAAAAAGTCTGACACCTCATTTAATTTGTTGGCAAACCTCTTAACATCATTTGAATCACCTTCCATAGTAAAAACCAAGTCATCAATGAATCTTTTATAATAAATAATCTTAAATATACTTTCTAAAGGTTTTAGGATCTGATGTTCCCACCATCCCATTACTATATTAGCAAAAGAGGGAGCTACTGGAGAGCCCATCGCTACTCCTCTAATTTGTTTATAATACTTCTGATTAAAAACAAATAAAATATTATTTGACAGCACTTCCAAAGCCTCACAATGAAAATTAATGGATGTGTTACCTAAATTGGTGTGTCTGTGTAAATATGCTCTTATGTATTCAATGCCTGAATCATGAAAAATGCAAGTATACAGTGATACAACATCAATAGTAAAAATCACATGTAAATCAGGCTCAAACAATACATCATCACTTAACGATTTAATACTGTTTAAGAAGTCCCAGGAATCACTTATATAAAAATTCATTTTCAAAACCAATGGATGTAATAAGACATCTACCATTAAAGAAATGCCATAAGTCACATAATTAGGAGCTGAAATTATTGGTCGAAAAGGAGAGTCTGTGAGACACTTGTGGGTTTTAGGAATGCCAAACAAGACTCCCACTTTTGGATGTTCTACATGACAAAAATTATATGACACAGAATCTAAATTCCTACACATTAGATTATCATAAAGAAAATCAAACACATATTTAAAGCTTCTAGTGATGTAGTGATGTCATTAGATTCTACTTTAGCATATTCACATTCATTATTCAACATACTTTCCATTTTAATAATATAATCAGTTTGATTCATAATAACAAGCATATCCCCCTTGTCACTCTTCATTATCCTTATTTCTTTTTGTTAACTAATTAATTTAAGGCTGTTCTCATTCCTAGAGATAAATTGTTGTAATAATAATTATTAGGAGAGTCCAAAACTTCTCTCAACTCTCTTAAGCCGCTTCAAATAATTGTAAAGTTTGTGTTAACATAGGATTATAATAAGAAGCTTTACAAAAAAATAGAATCTTTAAATTTTACATCTTTCAAAATATGACTTAGATTTAATTTTTTGGTAAATTTCTTTAAGTCTAAAATCGTATTAGTAACACTGGCTCTTTTTGTGGGAATAAAATGTATTCCTAATTTTAATACTTTATAATGTGCCTCATTAAACACAACACTAGATAGATTTAAAATGTCACTGTCTGATCTGTTTACATTTAATCATTGTCTATGGATGAATCCAATGTTATTCTTCCTTTTTTCTTCGATGTTACAGTCTGTTTTTGTCTCTGCTGCCTCTGTTCTTTTTTGGGAGCTAAAAATACTTTTTGTATTGCCCCCGCATTATTGTCTCCTTTGTTGGCCACTAAATATGAAGTACTACCAGCTACGTTGTTGGTCTCTATAGACACCACTGCAGGCTCCGATACACTACTAAAACCACCATCACTGGAAAAACTATGATTTCCTACAGCCCCCGATGTAATGTCCATTTGGTGAGCTGAACTTCCCCATGTCTTTTGCTTAAGGTGGACTGGTTGAAAAAACAGCTTTTTAACGCCCACACCTGAGTTCTTCTTCTTATCAGCACCTAAAACACAAGTGTATTATGTGCCCATATTGTAAGCTGCAACATCACGTTCCAGCTTCTTACTCTTTCTCTTAATTAATGACTTTTCATGATGTCCGATTTCAGACATTAAAGTTGAATGTTCTACTCTCTCACAAAATTTAAACTTAAATTTGGACTCAATAGCCCTTTCAACTCTAGCTATTTCATCCTTAAGGCTATTCATGATATCACGATTACGCTCAATAAGCAATTTCAAAAGTTCCATGCCAGCATTGTTGAAAAGTTGTTGTAATTTTTCAAAAAAATTATCTTTTTCATTAACACCGTTGGGGCATTTAAAGAACTACAGTCCTTTTGAAACAATCCCCAACTCGATACACTTAGTAAAATGCTTGTTCTCGATGTTAATGCTTTTATACTTTTTTAATAACCTATCCAAATTGTCACAATGTTCTTTGTATAAAGTTCTCTCAGTCAGATTTACTAACCTTTTATTGTTAGTAAACGGATCCACACAGTCTTTTAAAACTGCCTCGATGTTAGCGTAACTGACAGTCAGCTCTTCAGCCCTTTTATTTGAACAGTTGATCTTATTAGACATTGTATTAATTGACATACTGGTGTTAGCTTCAACCACTATTTAAGCATTGTCATCCAACCCAAGACATACCAATTCATCATTGGAACGATCTCTAGCCAACACTCTTAATGATTTTTGTATATCTTCCAAAGTTTTCAGCAGCAACTGTGTTAAATTCACCCCAGGAGTACTAGGAACACATAAGTACTCAAATCCATCAATGAGTCAGCCAAATTCTCAGCCATGGTCGCACAAACCGAATCAGAGCAAATCAAAGGTACAAAATGGTGTCACAAAAAGAAATAATAGTAAAAACACCAACACCTCTGACTGAGAAAAAGAAATAAACTCAGCGTTAGTGTAACTCAACTTTAATCTCCGCTTTCATCCAAAGGACTTTTTCAGAGCAGAATAACATAACATCATGACCTTACAATTTATAAAAAAACTCAAACTAATTAACCAATTAATTATTCGATTAAACAATCAAACAATTCATTCTGAATAACATGGAAATCACTGTAAAAAAAATTCTTGTATAATTACACTTGTACATACAAACTACATTTCATTTGTTAATCTTTAATTTATGATATTTTAAAAGGCATTTAATATTAAAAACATCATTCAAGCCAGTTTTTTATCAGCTTACATTTTAATTTGCCATTTAGCTTCTTTTTGCTCTAAATAATTTTTAAAATTACCCCCTCTCATATCAGCTGCACCTTGTTCCAAATGGAAAAGGAAAACTTTTTAAAACCAATACATATATAAGGGATTGCTGAGACTTCATAAACAGTATTAAATAGTTAAGTGATGATGTATTGTTTGATCCTGAATTACACGTGATTTTTACTATTGATGTTGTATCACTGTAAACTTGCACTTCTCATGATACAGGCATTGAATACATAAGAGCATTTTTACATAGACACACCAATTTAGGTAACACATCCATTAATTTTCATTGTGAGGCTTTGGAAGTACTGTCAAATAATATTTTATTTGTTTTTAATCAGAAGTATTATAAACAAATTAGAGGAGTAGCGATGGGCTCTCCAGTAGCTCCCTCTTTTGCTAATATAGTAATGGGATGGTGGGAACATCAGATCCTAAATCCTTTAGAAAGTGTATTTAAGATTATTTATTATAAAAGATTCATTGATGACTTGGTTTTTATAATGGAAGGTGATTCAAATGATGTTAAGAGGTTTGTCAACAAATTAAATTGTGGTGTGAGATAAAGGTAGCTCCATTAGTTTTTTAGATGTGTTGTTAAGTTGGAATTATGGGTATAAAAAAATTGTGAGCTGTATTTATAGGAAAAAGACCTTTAAGAACACTTACGTCCATGCTACTAGTCAACATCCAAAATTTATTAAAAATAATATTTCAAGAGACCAGTTAGTTTGTGCCAGTAGGATGACTAGTGAAGATCATCTGCTGGCTTCTGAATTTGCGTACATCATTAGTATTTTAATGGAAAGAGGCTACGAAGAAAACTTTTTGAGAGATATAGAAAAAAATATTTGGGAGCAGAGGGAAATAAAATTCCCCCCCTATTTGAAAGAAGGGAATAGTTTTTTCCTCTACGAATAATGTTAAGAAAACTATTAAAAATAATAAAGAGTTGTTATGTTTTAGCATGGACATGACAGTAGATAATATCAATATACGTAATGTTATAGAATGTAATTGGAAGATTACTGAGGGAAATCGAGATTTATTAAACAATGTTGGTGACAAACCTAAATTTGTTTATATAAATGATCACAATTTAAAGAAAATGTTTGAAAAACAAAGGGACAATATGGTTTATAACTGTCTTAATAGGCAAAAAAATTGGAGTATGTGTAAATGTTATGGATGCACCATGTGTAGATATATATTAGAAGGACCTTATGTTACACTCCCACATATTCCTTATACTATACCTGTTCCTGGAGTTTTTAGTTGTAAAACCAAAGGAGTTATTTATGTTGCTGTTTGTGACTAATGTCAAGAATTTTATATTGGTATGACAACTAGAAACTTGTATAAAAGAATGAGAGAACATATGTATAGTATAAAAAGGAAAGATATTAATAATGCTTTGTATAAACACAGTTTGATATGTGTTGGTTTTAAAAAGTTTTCCTTTTCCATTTTGGAACAAGATGCAGCTGATATGAGAGGGGATGATTTTAAGAATTATTTAGAGGAAAGAGAAGCTAAATGGCAAATTAAAATACAAGCTGATAAAAAAACCTCGCTTGAATGATGTCATTAATATTAAATTATTTTTAAAATATCGTAAATTAAAGATTAACAAATGAAATGTAGTTTTTATGTACAACTGTAGTTATACAAGAATTGTTTTTATAGTGAATTCCGTGTTATTCAGAATGAACTGTTTGATTGTTTAATAGAATAATTAATTGGTTAATTAGTTTGAGTTTTTTATAAATTGTAAGGTCATGATGTTATGTTATTCTGCTCTGAAGAAGTCCTTTGGATGAAAGCAGAGATTAAATTTGAGTTATGCTAACGCTGAGTTTATTTCTTTTTCTCCGTCAGTAGTTTTGGTGTTTTGACTTTTATTTGTTTTCGTGACACCGTTTTGCACCTTTAACTTATCAGGAGTGTGTTAATGGGATCTGAGAATGGATAATATGACAATAAATCTGCATGAATTGGTTGCAAAGCTAACTTGTTTATTTATGAAACATTTGACTTTGTATGTTTTAATCTTTTTTTCATTTTATAGCATTCATTTCTGAGTTTGTGAATATAGAAAGTTCTTGCCAATTGTTGGGCTGAACTGATGTTCAGATCTTACATTTAGTTTTCATCTTGCAGAGCAGTAATTGGAGTCCTTTACCTCTTGCAAATATTGTCAAGTGGGTATTTTTTCCAGCAAGTAGTCGAGGCACTTAATCAAAGAACCTTAGAGTTATACAAGGACCAAGATCAGACACTACAGGTTGCAAGTCCACATAAAGAAAATGGAGAGTTCATTTGACAGATCTATAAACTGTAAGTTACTCTTTATTTCATGTAGTGCTTGAACAGGCAAGTAAGGTTGATTAGTACTATATGCACAGATTTCTAATGTCAGCTACAGTAAGGTGTGAGCTAGAAGGTGGTAAAGGGTAGAGAAAATGGGTTAAACATCATAGAGAAAATAACCAACAGCAAGTTTTATAAGTAATACTAATCAACATAAGCTATGCTCAACAATGGAGCCCTTCAAATGATTTGTGCTTAGCCTGTGTGCTTTTAGCTGTTAAGTTCAATGACCCTGCAGCTGAGCAGTTTAACCTTGAGCTGGTTAGTTTTGAGTAGACATAGTGGATCCACCCATAGGGAACAAGCTCTTAAATATCAATAACAGGGTGCAAGAAAGAGATTTTATTATAATAATACATATATGAAAATTTAAATCAAACAGCACCTAAGCCACTTCATATGATTTCATATGAGTCAATAAAGGGAAAAATATTTACATCTTATATTGTATTACAGACTACAATGTAGTCATTAAATTCCTAGCATGACAGTTAACTATAGCTGTACTGCTAAACCTTAAGTAAATGAAACATGAGGATGTAGAACACCAAAATCAAATGCCAAACTCAAACTGCGAGTGTTTTTTTTTTTTTTTTTTTTTTTTTACCCCTACAAGCTCCCAATCTTGTATATACTAAATCTGCAGCTGCACAAACACGAAAAAAGGAGAACATTCCCAAAACAAAAGAGATGCTGCTGGTGTACAATTAGAAACTGCAACTGCAGTGATTTCTCATGGAAAACGGTTATCGGTATTATAGTCATAACGTCTTCTGACTTGGGCACCTGGTAGTCAAGGAACAGAAGCTGGGTAACTTATAGAGAAGGCTTTGTCTATAATTATTTTTTTTTCTAGAACGTGGGCAAAACTTTTAATGAAAGACTCCTTTAGATTAATAGGCAAGCACTGCATTGATTAACAATTTGCTTTAAATGAATGAAAAAAATGCTCCAATTATTTAACTTATATCCATCAAATGAAACATGCTAAAAAAAAATAGTCATTTCATCCATAAAAGAAAAAAGTAAAAAATGTACCCTTAATCCTGCTGTCTGTTGATCATCAGTCCTCTTCTGATCACTCTGCTCATTCATTCTCCAACACCTGTAGGTCAACGGGGATGGGTCATAATGCTGACAGATATCAAGTGTGGCTTGAGGACTTTTTGTTTTCTCTGACTTTGCCAGCAAAAACTTGGCATGGTATCAGGGAACAACATGCAATGGGCTGGCTGCATGAAGACATCCCCCTCACTTTCACAAGGGGTGTTCCCTCAGTGCAGCCCTTAGTTTCTCATGAAAGCATAAGTGTTCAGTACCTCAGTGTCCACCAGGGAAACTGCACTGCTTAACATACTCCAAATGTGTACAATCCCCTTCCATACCTGAGATGGCCATACCCCTTCAACCTCCTTTTCCTGTCCGATTCCTTCCATGTAGTGGTCATTAACTAAACCTGGGACACTTGGGTTGCAGTCCGAGTGCTATTCATCTAAGCTGCAGAGCCAGCCTGGGACACCTCTGTTGCAGTCAGAGTGCTATCCCACTAATTGAACCTGGGATGCCTGGGCTGCAGTCAGAGTGCTATCCCACTAACTGAACCTGGAACACCTGGGCTGCAGTCAGAGTGCTATCCCTCTAACTGAATCTGAGATACCTGGGCTACAGTCAGAGTGCTTCCCTCTAACTGAACCTGGGACACGTATGCTGCAGTCAGAGTGCTTCCCTCTAACGGAATCTGGGACACCTATGCTATAGTCAGAGTGCTGCTCTCTAACTGAATCTGGAATACCTATGCTGCAGTCAGAGTGCTATCCCTCCAACTGAACCTGGGACACCTGGGCTGCAGTCAGAGTGCTGTTCTCTAATTGAACCTGGGACACCTGGGCTGCAGTCAGAGTGCTGTCCCTCTAAGCTACAGAGCCAGGCTTGACAGAGGAAACTTTGAAAATATAGAACTATATAAATACTTCATAAAACAAAGAATTATGCACTAAATCATATGCAGCATAATTAAATCCTTTGAATAAAGTTATAATAAATAGTTTATTACATCTGAACAAGCTATCACTCTGTCTGATACTTTTTTAATTATTCATAGCCTGGAATTATACAACCTGCAGCTTACAAAGACACTGCTTTACCTAATTAGTGGTAGCATTCTGGTTCATAGGATGAAAACTCTTGGATAAATCCAAATTTTATCAACAATATTTTGAACACTGCAGCTTCAAAGAGATTATCATGCTGTAAAAACTGTTGATGTACCTGTTCCATCCAAAGGGTATATGAGGGCAAGATTTCAAATTATGCGGAGAGAACTGAACATGAGCTGCTTGTGACAGAATAAGAATGTAGGGTATGAAAAATATTAACATGCAAGCATATTAACTTCTGATAGATGATGATTATGCTACATAATCAGAATATTTATTTTCAATGTCTTTAATATAACCTACTAATCCTAAGAACTAATCAGTGTATTCCTCACCAACATGGACCACACCAACTGTAATGGTACTCTACATACTCAGGAAGTCGTGCAAATCTTTTATTTTGGCCATGCACCTTTGCTATAAAAGTTCACTATTCATCCATCACTTTTTGCCGTAATGTCAAAAAATAACATAAAACCTCTCTATACTGACAGAGTCACCATATCGCAATCAAACTTAGCAAGGAGAGCAGAAGATCTGTTACAGCTGAGTTTGTATCTCAGTATGGGAGGCTGCCTTCTAGAAAGTTTTGCTAAAATGTCTCAAGGGGGTGGGGAATTGAGACACTGCTTTTTAAAATCAGAGATACAAAGTCATTCCACAACAACATATTCTATATCTTTGATTCCCATTAATAACTGGTATGTGGCATCTTCTTAGTGTAGGCAGTACTGAATACATGAAGAATATTTTACTGAGCTGTCATTGTTACAGAATTTCAAAATAACATACAGTAACTAGTCAAGACATTCTGTCAGTTAATATAATCAAGAATCAAACAGCTCTCATCAACGTAAAATAAAACCACAAAGTTAAGTAGAGACTGGTAGGACAGTTGCAAATCACTTTTATTACTACAACATTTTATAATAATAAAAGTGATTTGACTTATGATAGTTCCATAATTTAGGCTGGAATGCAAAGAAGTACTTTATATGAAGACTATGTTGTTAATGTGCATTTATATCTTAAACTGACAAATACATGCATTTTATAGTTGAGTCATGACATTATATTCTGATTTTTTTATTTTATTTTATGTTTTTTTTGTTTTTGTTTATTTTAGTTTTTTTCCTGTATATTTAAAACACTTTCAGAGATGCGGTCCTATATTTCTAAGCACTAACAGTATACCTAAATAATCATTTGGCTGCAGTGTTTATTTGACATATTGCTCTCTGCAAGCTTATTTCCTTAACTTTTTATGCTCAGAAACTTTGAATAGTATATTTACTGTATTATGAAGAAACTAGTGGTATATACAATGAGTTGATGTAATAAGTATTATTTCCTAAAGTGCTGTGATAAAAATAGACATCTGACAGAAATGCACACATTTCAGATTGTTGCTACATGCTCACCATGCAGTGTGCTGTATATGGCTTACATTACATATGTCATACGCCTCTTGTTTCAAATTACCTTGTAGAAATGAGGAAATATTGCTGTTTGTATAAGCTGAACTCTGACAAAATTGCATTTTGAAAAAGGTCGACAAAGTATTTACAAAATATATCGGAGAGAGAGGAAGCTGAGATGAAAAGAATAGCTATAATTTTTCATCAAAGTAGCAAATTTAAAATGCCTCCAACACCATTAATTTATAATCTATGGGACATCAGGCATAAAAGAAATAGACATTTATGCATAAAAGTTATATATATATATATATATATATATATATATATATATATATATATATATATATATATATATCTATATATATATATATATATATATATATATATATATATATATATATATATATATATATATATATATATATATAGGTTTACTAGGTATAAGTATGAAATGCAGTTGGCTGAAATGCGATAATATCGACTTGGAAAACTGAAAACGGAGTGTACTGATGTGCAAAATGTCAAATCCACATATTAATATGTGAATTCAACCATATTCGACATTAATAGAATGCAGTCCTACACTGCACCAGAAGTAACGTGATGATTTGGCAGGTGGGAAGCCCCCTTGCACCACCCATAGGGGGCTGCACCCCCCCACAAACCCTGCAAAATATACATTCCAACTCCAAGATTGTACTACAGTGGGGAAAAGGGTACATTTCCCGATTCCCACTGTACCACGATCTCTAGTTCAATGACTGACCTCATCTTTGTGAATACACTAAGCATTTGCTGAAACAGAACTCGCACAAGGGAAAGATCAGCATCACGGGTCAGCCAAATGTCATTCGACAACCCATGGTCACTGAACCTTTAAGTGTAAACCATATATATATATATATATATATATATATATATATATATATATATATATATATGTGTGTGTGTATGTGTCTATATATATATATATATATATATATATATATATGTGTGTGTGTGTGTGTGTGTGTGTGTGTGTGTGTATATATATATATATATATATATATATATATATATACTAATAAAATAACATTAAAGTTATATTTCATTGAATTAAAAGATACAGCAATTCCACTTCTTTTAGTCAAAAAATGCAATATATGACTGTTTTATAGGCAAATAAATTGAAATTTTCATGAGAAGATGCCAAATATTGATGATATTTTTTGGGAAGTATACAAAGAGAGCAAAAATAGTCCATCTTCTAGAGAGACCTCTTGGAATTGCAAACACCAATAAAGATTAAATATGTGGAAGTTGCAGAGCATGCTGGGAGATTAAAGCCTAGCTGCTTTAAACCATTTTCGTAATTTATTGCCTGTTTTTTTTTTCTAACAAGAGAGTTGTATGGTTATATGCATAAATCATATCTTTTGATTGCTTTTGGAGACATGATGAAGAACAAATGTAATGCTAGGTTAATATGTGTTTCTCTCTCTCATTATCTTTTTTTTTTTTTTTTTTTTCAAATAGTAAATAAAATATTATTTTAGAGGTTGGTGTCATTGTTAGATAGGATACAGTTTCACAAAGCAAACATTTACTATGAATATAGGAATAAATTTATGATCAACAAAGTATTTGGTACAAACCACTAAATAACATGAATGAAAAAAAATACATAAAAAATGTTTTGCATTCATACATGTTTGCTCAGTGTAGAAGAAAGAGATGTCATCAGAAATAAAAGTCTCTTCATGCTTTATCTAAATTTAGAGACATAATGTAAAATAGTCCTATATCTTCTAGAAAACATTCCTTTGCTATTAACAAAAAAAACTGTTAATAATAATTTATAAGAGATCCATTTGGCAATATTTCCATAACATTGATTCAAAAAGTGCATAATTTAACATTTACAATCATTCCTGAAAGTGTAGAAGGTGCAAATGTGCACAGAAGTACAAAAAAGTAGATATCAGTAGCATTTTAAACTACAAGGAAAATATTCCAAGTATAACTTTTCATTATTACTTAGTGATCACTTTAATATTTGTATCAAGTCACCCTCTGCAAAGTACAGTTAATCAAATCAGCATTACTACTTAAGTGAATAGTGTAACCCTAATCTAAATAAAGTAAGAGATATACATATACATTTAAATCACATTTCATGTAATTATTAAAATGCAGCTCCACCACAAATGTCAGGAAACTTTTGGCTTACCAAGAAAAGTGGAAAAGCTTGTACAGCATAACACCAGAAACTGGAAAGCTGTGAAAAGTCACTGGTGAGATAATAAATATCTTAACTTCATTTAGGAGACATTAGCAATTGTACAGGTGACCATATTTTTTAAATCATTGAAACTGTCAAGCTTATATAATGACTACCTCTCAAGTTCTACTGATGACTGAAAATAACTTTCATAATTGACAGCTTCATTGTGCAAACAATTGAAATATATGCAATCAAGCGTACAGATGTAGTAAAGCAATACAAAAATATTTTTTTCAGGTAGGACCAACCACCCAGCCTCTTATATCATTACTCCAAGGTCATAGCACCTCGGTGAAGGTGCAACAATCACTGTCAGGTAATGAAAACTAGTTATCTCGCTTTCTCTTTGTCTAGGAGGCTAAATGTGAGAAGTTGTTTAGATAATATTTTTAGTCTGACTAACCCAGTCATATACCATCTAATGTTTGATGGAATGGTAAGCATTGTAGTGAATACATAGGGCCTCATCATCAATGGCAGATTTTCATATATGATGTGTGTAATTTACAACATAGTGCATTTCTGGAAAAGGTTGTACTATCCCCATTCCACCTGTACATACTTAGCTAGCTAATATCATTGGTATATGGGTACTCATTTATGACACACCCCTAACTGTTGAACAAGTAATTAGGGATTTGGGAACCTATGTGGATAGTGACCTAACTTTTGACCAGTATGTGTTTACTGTGTAAGAAAGTCCTTCTATAGTGCACTGCTTACAATCAAGGGAACTGTTTCTAATTCCAAGGATGTCATTGCCCCATTTTACTCAGCCCTCATTAGGAAATCAGTCTAGGCACATTGAACAAATGGAACACTAGTAGAGATACCTTACACAATTGGTACAAGACCTAAAAAGTATGTCCTACATTGACTGCCTCAAATCTCATTCACTATATTTAGTCTCTTACAAACTGCTAACAGGTGCCTTGTGTCTAGCATACAAGGCACAAGGCATCCTCCAACCCAATACTCATAGACTTACTTCACATCCATCTATGTTCTGTAATGGATGCTGGTGAGTGTTTAAGGCAAAAAACTTTTTAACTGGAAAAATTAAGAAATCTCAGGGAATGCAGTTAGACAATGTACATTTTCAGAAATCTATAGCACTGCAGCCTGCACCCAAAGGGCTTCGACTTTGTAAGTTTCTTAATGGACTTAAAACCAGTTCTATTTTACACAAGTGATTTATTATATCTTTTTCATCGAACTGGTATTGAATTCATGCAGTTACTTATTAAAGATAACTTAAGGACATTAGAAGGACTTAAGCAAGAGATTTTTTCCCTGCAGAAGGAAATTCAGCAGGATCCATTGTTTTCCTCATTTGAGGATGGTTGCTGTAAAATATTTCAATGAGTGGACCAGCATTCTAATGAAATTATTAAATGGAAGCAGCGTAAATTGTGAAAAGACCAACAGGACTATGACAAGAGAAATGCATATCGTATCCCTCATAACAAAATTACTGGTGATGAGGTTGGAAGGAAACCACAGTCAAGGATAGAGGGAACAACATGAAATCATTTGAAGAAGCTGAGGTACTGGAGCAGTCTCAAGAGGATATTCCTTTAATGAGACCTGGCAGATCTCCTTCAAGGAAGTTGGTTTCACAGAGGGACGGGAGTACCAGAACCAGGAAGCAGAAAGAAAGAGGCAAGAAATTAATTTGGACTTGTGAACTGTTCCAGATATTGATCAAGGTTCTGTTTTTTATACATTTAATAGTTTTCAAATTTTCAATTATAGTGGCATTCAAATTACTGATCAGTATGGGGATTTAGGTCTATATTAAATTAGCGAATGCTTAATAAAGTGAATGCTGATTTATCGACCACATGTAAGCGAAAGCTTACAATCCAGAACACTCAGAACAGTAATTTTGTTCCACAAAAAAAAAAATAAATAAATAAAAACTTTACAACATTACATAAAGTGGGGGACTTCACTCCCCACACCCCCTGATGTGGGGGGCTGTGCCCCCACACCCCCCTACTTAAATATACCAACTCCAAGATCACATCACAGTGAAGAACCAGCAAAGTAATGGAGGTGGCCAAGCAATTTCTTTCCCAGGGAAAGAAATTGCTTATATGCCTTTTCGCTATTTTGCTGTTTCGTGCTTTCAAGTTCGATCAAGACACATTTGAAGGATTGCATCTTCGATTATATAATAGGAACCCAGGGATTTGTTCTCTAAAGGGTTCACTTTTATCCCCACAGGTACCTTTAATCTGTTGGACACTATTTTAAAACTAAAAATGTTCACCACAAAAATCAATTTAAGCTTGTTGTTGGACAATGGATTTGATTTAGATAAGGCTCCTGACTTGAAACGGAAAAGAAAAACACATTTAACTCACCCCTGCTACCTCCAGTTCTCCTCTTTGAAAGTGTTTGCGAATCAGAATTGAGGGCTAGGTTCTATGAGTTTAACAGATGTAAGTGGAATCTAACCAAGGAGGAGGACAACTTATTAAAAGTACTTAAGTACAACAAAGATGCATATAATGAAACCAGATAAGGGATGGGGTGGTGATTATGGAGTATTTAACCTATGCAGACAAAATAATGAACTATTTGCATAATGGGACATTTTTTACCTCTAGTTCTCATAACAAGTTAAACATAACATATGATAGAATTGATATGGCTTTAAATGACCTGTTTTTGGAGTGTTCTTTTCAGCCAAAGGAAATTAATTATCTCCAAGTTAAAAAGCCCTACATATCATCTATATGTGGTATCCCTAAGGTCCACAAAAATTTGGCTGCCCCCCCCCCCCATTTGAGACTCATAGTTGCTGCTAGGGGGTTGAAGACAGAGCCTCAAGCCAAATTTCTGGGTCACAAACATAAGGGATTTTTTTTTGTGACAAGCAGCATGTTTTAGTTGACTTATGGCATTTCTTGAAAGAATTGTTTAAGTGAGAATTTTTTGAGGATATTATTTCTTTATGCATTGATGTTAAAGATTTATTGTTAGTAATTCCACATGAAGAACAGTTAGACATATTTTTAGAAGCCCTTACCCTGGGTACTTCTCTGGATTACTCGTTGATAGAGGTTATTTACTCACTTATGGAATTGGTACTTAAAAATAATTTTGTTATGTTTGATGCTGACATTTTTAACTAGATAAGGGTTGTAGCAATGGGGGTTTCTGCTGCACCAATTTTTTGTCAGTATTGTACTCTCGTGGTTGGAAAGGAACTATATTTTCCTCCACTGTTTAAAATCATATTATTAAATATTTCAGATACTTGGATGATATTCTTATTTTGTGGAAAGGTAGTTTTGAATCTCAGTTCATTCACTGAATATATAAACTCTACCACCACTTTTTTATTGTTTACCCACCAGGCTGAAGTTGACACATGTAACTTTTTGGGATGTTAAAGTATACAAAAATTACCGTAGGTGTGTATACGAATCCACTGTCTATAGGAAGCTACGTACTCTAATAGCTACTTGCATTTTAACAGCTTCCACCCTTATTGGCAAAAAAAAACACCTTATTAAAGGGGAAATTATTTGTCTATCTAGGATGATACTGTCTTCAGCAGTGAGCTGATGCAGCTTAAGAAAATGTTCCTTGATAGGGAATACTCTGTTACTATGGCAGACAAACTGATTACCTTAATACAGGAGCACAGGCATACCTAGTACAGGTCACTTCTACTTGGTTCAGAACAACCTAATAAGAATAAGGGGTCAGATAATAAATATTTTAACACCATGGTATTGTCTTAGCACCACAACAATGAGGCTATTAGGCCTATGCTTGATAGCAACTGGACCCATGTTTTGGGTCTATATTATATTCTTGAAAGCTGACAATATCGAAGCTGATATTGTCGACACGAGAATAGCGAAAGTGCACAACTCTGAACTTGTAAACGGAAATCTCCATAAGAGAAGATTTCCATTTACTGTAATGTAGTGCTATATCAGAGTTGGTATATTTAAGTAGTGGGGGGGCATGTGGGTGCAGAGGGGCTTGTCCCCCTACTTAAACCTTTAAACCTGCAAGGGCCCTTTTTTCCTTTTTTGTTGTTGTTTTTATAAGTTCGATGTTTAAAGACATCGACCATATGGTGTTCGATGTTTTCAACCATCGATGTAATAATATAGACCCCCGTGTTTTTGTTGAGTTTGGGTTAACTAAGAAAATTAGAGAACACCCAAAAATTATGAACAAAAGGGGCAGGAGTAACATATACTTGAATGCTCTAAGTACAAACCCCTTATACAACCCTGTGGCAAAAGTATGAAAAAGTTTTGGTTCTTGTAAACAATGTTGGTTTATCAATGAGACACCCAATATTGTTGTGGACAATTACTGTAAAGTAACTAGTACAGAAAGCTCCTATGATTGTCGGTCTAGTGGGGTGGTTTACTTGGCAACATGCTTATCCAGCCCAGTCTTTTACATTGGAAAAACTGAGATCCAGGCTATATCAGCATTATTATGCAATTAAAACTAAGAACATTTCCAACACCTTAGCAAAATATGCTGGCATGTGCACTAGTTTCAAAAGATCTATTTTTTGCATGTTGGAGATAGTTCATCTTAATCCACAATGAGGTAACTGGTCAGCCTTTTTGGAGACCAGGGAAGTTTATTGGCAGGTAGTATTGAATGCAACACAAGCCCCTGGTTTAAATTACATGATTTGTCTGTCTAGCTTATTGCATATCAGAACAGATAAACTTTGAATGCTGCACTGTGTTATTTTGTTTTATTTTTATTCCAGCAATGAGCAAAGTGGAATCATGATTTTCTAAAGCATTTATTGTTGTGATTGTTACTTCTTATCAGAGAAACTGTTATTTAATATATTTTAGTGATGTAAATTGAATTTGAGGTTTTGTTCCTTTAAATATTCAGCCTTCATTGCACCAAGCATTGTGATTGGTTTATTCATATTTTGAAAGACATGGGGCCGGATTCACGAAGGCTTGCACGGAGTCTAAGAGTAGAGTAAGACTCCATGCAACCAACATGTCTGCCGAGCGATCCTGGAACAGCCGGCAGGGGCGTGCAACTGAGATCTCTAAACTAGTCCTACACGGACAGGGCTGGGATATGCAAATTACCTCAATTGCAGGTGAAAGCTATGCAAATGAGGTAAATTTGCGATTCAGGAAACCCGAACTTGTCCAAGTAGGAGTAGTGTTACTTGCAGAAACGTACTCAGTTGATAACTGAGTACGGTTCTGCAAATAGCAAATATGGCCATTGGCAACAGGAAGGGATGCAAATTAAAATTAAATAAGTTTTTTTTTTTTATCCCGATCTCCGGGGTTTAACCGTAGAGCAGCACCTCGCAAATGCGCTGCGCCCTAAAAGCAAAAAATTAATAATTAAGATCCACAAATGTGGATTTTATAGCTAAAATGAATTTACAATGCAAGGGAATGGCAGGCTGAAGAAAACATGGCCACTGAGTAGAGGTTGCTAAGGGGGGAAGCTCAGTCTAAGAGATGTAATTAAGCATTAGTAGGCAATCCTATGCAAATGAGAGTAAGGACAGTGAATCGCAAGTTTACATAGAAAATGAGCACAGTCAGTGGAGTGTAGAAGTAGGATAAGGGGTGTAACAGAGTAGAAAATAGGTGACATCACGAGGGGGTATGTATGAAAGGAGTGAAGCTCATTGGAACAGAGTGTCATGTGTCAGCTTACATTCACATAATAGTGAAAGAGGTGTGTCAACAGGTAGGCCAGGTAAAGTCAAGAAATCAAAGGTGTATGCCTTGGATTACACCAAAGTTTCTTGCTGAGCATGCATGCGCACGTGTGCTCGCCAGTAAACCCGAGTAAGACAGTGTGCATGCATGTAACCATGTGTGCGCGCGTGTGTAGGCTTGAGTAAGCATATGTAAGGCTGTGTAAACAGTTGTAAGCACATTTGTGCTGGTGTGTGCGTGTTTTAACAAGAATAAGCAAGATTTAGTCCATGTAAGCATGTGTGCATGCATGTTGGCTGCTGTGCGCGTGTTTGCACTTGTGTGCGCAGTGCTCCCTCCCCTGAGGAAACAGAAAGGAAAAAGGAAGCACACCAAATAGTGGGAAGTTACCAGGGAGTACTAGCAGAGCTAGCAGGTGAAAACAATCAGAACAGGCAAATACCCAGGCAGAACACAAGCCCAGCCAAGCCCAGCACTTAAAACTCTGCAAACAACAGTCCATTATGTTTCTCTTAAGAGACACTGCAACACTGCAGTAAGCTAATAGAAGTGAAAACTGAAAAAGCTTCACTGAGACAAAAAATGTTAGGGGCTGCCATTGCTGTTATAAGGCGACATATGAAACATGCCGAGGGTGGTGATAATGCAAATGCTGCTGTACAGCCCACAGTGAGGAGACGGAGAAGAGTGTACAGACCCAGGGTTACCTACCAGAGACTACATGAGCTGGAGATAGTGGAGCACTATAGAGTGGACAGAGACCTCTTGCAGCAAATTGTTGAGCTGTGCAGGCCATGCCTCACACAGAGAACCAACAGAGGGGAACGCATCCCTGTGGAAACTAAGGTATGTGTTGGCCTAAGAATATTCGCAACAGGTACCTTCCAGAGACCAACTGGTGATATGATGGTTATATCACAGGCATCAGCATCCAGGGTACTGCACCAGTTCCTGGACGCCATGTCAGCACATGTCGGTGATCATGTATATTTCCCCAATTCCCATGAGGAATTGGCTAGCAATATATGTCTCTTCCAGCAAATAGCAGAATACCCTGAAGTAGTGGGTGCAATAGACTGCATGCACATACGCATCAAAGCACCAGCCGGTGAGCGGGGTAGGGTCTACTTCAACCGCAAAGGCTTCCCCTCCATCAACTGCCAGGTTGTGTGTGATGCCCAGGGCATAATACTGAATGTGTGTGCTGGCTGCCCTGGAAGCTACCATGATTCCCATATCTGGAATATGACACAGCTGTATCAGACATTTGCCAATGGGGACATTCCACATGGTCAGCTAGTGGGGTTATGCTAGCTATGCACTGGAGCCATGGCTGATGACTCCCATCAGAAACACGCACACACCTGAACAGGAATGCAATAATGAGGCACATGCACAAACACGAAATGTAATCAAACATGTGTTTGGGATGCTCAAGTCATGGTTCCAGTGCCTGGACACATCTGGTGGAGCCTTGCAGTACTCACCAACTACATGTACCCAAATTGTCATGGTATGTGCTATGCTACATAATATGATCCTGTGAAAACAGCTGCAGCAGGACCAGCATAGGCCTGGGCCAAACAGCCCCCCACCATTGCCAAGGCCATCACAGGCAGAGCGTGACTCAGAGGAGGAATAACCTGAGCCTGCCCCAGTAGGCAGAAGGAGGCGTGCCCAGTATGCTTTGGCCTCGGCAAAGAGGCAATGCATAGCACATACACTGGCTCAGTAGGAACTCTGGAAATGATACCTCTCTCTGACCCACGCATATAGTAAAAGAGATGCTTCCGTTGACACTACCTGCTTTCAAACATGTATAGGGAGTGTAGTATGTGCATCCGACATAGGCAGCGCTGCATCAACACCTGAGGCATGATTGCCATGTGTTAAGCAATAAAAAGCAGTGCTAAAGAGCATTTACCATCATGAAGTATATGTAAACAAAATCTCACACACCAACTACTGCAAATGTGGTCAATGTAGAGTAATAATGGCCAATGTCCAGCAATGAAGGTTAATATTGAGCAATGTTGGACAAGCTGAGTCTAGGTAGGGCATAGCTGAACAAAAGCCAACATGCTCATATTTGCTCTACTGGATGCTAACCAGTCTGGTCTGCTCAGTATGAAAATGTAAGCAGCAATGGGCCTCGAACCCAGGATACTGTGCATTACAGTCATAGCACTGAACCACTAAACCATGACAGTATTGCAGTGGTTAGCCTGCATGAAGAAATGTCGATAAGTCTATGCAAAGTATTTCATGGAAACCCTGCAGGC
Organism: Protopterus annectens; assembly: GCF_019279795.1. Classification (NCBI taxonomy): domain Eukaryota; kingdom Metazoa; phylum Chordata; order Ceratodontiformes; family Protopteridae; genus Protopterus; species Protopterus annectens. Next base: position 298,678,262 of record NC_056734.1, on the reverse strand, counting down.
ACAGCATAATCCCTGTCGAGTTATGACACAAAGGTGAGTCCTGCAGTAAGAATAGAACCTGACTTTCAACACAGACAGTACAAATGTTAATATTGGACATGTAGACATACATCAACAAATGTAGTGGACCTCAGACAGCAACATACTGAAAGGTCACACTGGGCATGCTCACATACTTGAATACATGAGACAAATGTCAGGCAACAGTACACTGACAGTCTGAACTGGGCATGCTCACACACTTAGGCCATGTTGGAGTACAGCATTGGGCCACATATAGCAGGCAGTTGCAAGTGTTAACCCACGAACCTCTCACTACCCAGCAATCTGCCCTGCGCACACACTGATATGACAACAGATGTGTAAATAATATAGTGGAACCCTGTCATAAGGAAATATGTTCTGCAGATACCTAAGCAGTTCATAGAAAGTGTGAAAGCAAAGATGATAAAAACCTGCAAACAGCATCAGCAATAAACATTGTGCATCATGAAAATTATCATAGGTTCAGAGGTTGATACTAGGCTATCTGAAGCATAGCCAGAGTGTGTTTGGCTTGTGCAACCCAGTCTAATCAGAACACTGTGCCTCTGAATAGTAGGTCACACAAGATAGCCCATTCATGTTGAGTGTATTGTACCTCTGTCTAGCAGGGACCCAGAAGATATCCCATGGGTAAACATGTGATCACCCTCCACATGTCAAGATGTCACCTGTAGGTGGTCAGTGGGTGGCTCTGCCTATGCAAAACCGGGACTACACTCCAGAGTGAGTGGAGGCTTTCTGATAATAATCTGTCCCCCCAGCATGTTCTTTTAACATCAGTGTTGTGGTATATGTTCCTGGAGTGTGTAGCTCCAAGGGAGTCGGATATCCTGAGGTGGAGCATGTCCAGTAAGTCTGGGTCAGATATTGCCTGCAACTACAGGCACACAACACATCCATGTAAGTGGTAAGTGACTGAGTATAGCTGGAGTTACTCTATCGGAACTGTGCAGGGCATCTGTGTGAGTCCCTACATCTGCTTGATGATTAGCATTTGTGGCCATTACAGTTGCTGCAGGTGTCAGGTAAGGTACATCCCAAATGTGGCATGGTAACCAAGCATGGTCGTGAAGAGTATAGGGGCACAATGACCACACATGATCAACATGTGAAACCATGTGGGATATGTTGGGCTATGTAGACATACTGTCTAACCACTATAGCAATAGGATTGACAAAGGTGAGAGTACGAACAGGTTGTGTCCCAAAAACCGTAACAACCACTACTGTATGTAATGGATTACAACCTATGTCGTAATGTGTGGGCATTTTGTCATCCTCAAAGGGGATGACTATGCAACTAATGGCATGTAGCCGTGGGCCATGGCTCAGGCACCATTCAACCTATCTCTGTGAGACCCTGAATGAGTATGCATGTGCCAGCAGGAGAGCTGATTATGGCACCCAGTTTGCTGTCATCTGTGAGCATGGGCAGCCATAGCCCTCCTGTGATAGCCTGTACATCATACAAATATATACTGAACAAGAGAGGTCCCAGGACTGAGCCTTGTGGGATGCCATGTGTCATGGGTGTATAGTCAGACATGGCCCCTGCAACACTGAGCATGTGGGTGCTATCCCTGATCCAGGTAGCAATCCATCGTGTCAGATATGTGTCAATATTGATGCTGGGGAGCCTATGCATAATGGTCGAGCGGGGTATTGTGTTGAAGGGTTGTGCAAGGTCCAGGCAGGCTGTGTGGACATCCATCCCAACACTGATGGACCTGGTAACTGTCGAAAGAATATGAACAGGTCAAACAAGCAAGATCTGCTCACAACAATGCTGTAATGTGTAGGACCCAGTGTCTGTAGGTTTCCCATGTCTATGTGCATGAGTCCCATTACAATACACCCCATAGCTTTGTAGAACAGGCTAATTAGCCTTTTAGGCCGATATTGCCTGTGGTCTGTTGTGGCAGTATTCAGTGGAGCAGGACCACTATCGCTGTATGCCATTCCGTGGGTACATATGCTGCAGTAACTCTTATGTCAAACAGTGGCGTAATGTGAGTGTTATATCTGTCATGAAGGCTGTGTATGACACAGGCTGGGACATCGTCTGGTCCCATTGATGCTGTGATGTCCGCTGTGGGGAGGGCAGCACTCACCTGTTTACTCGTGATGTCTGGGAGGTTACACTCTGTTGGTATGGACAGTACCACCTTAGGGGGGATGTGGGGGACACATCTGCACTGAACCTGCTTGCCAGAATGATGGCAATGTCAGTGGGTTCAGGGCATGTTTGGTCAGTATGCAGTAACACACAGCATATCAGTGAGTGTCCAGCCAGGTACCTGAATTGACTGAAGAAGGCCTTGTTAGTGTCCGACGTGTCTGGTGCAATTGTCTGTTAGAAGCATGCCTGACATAATTAGCCAAGTGATTGTAGCTGTCTGCCAGTATAGATCACAGATGCCTTCCCTGTCTGGGATTGTGCTCTATCATGTAGTAGCTTCCTCCATTTGTTGTAAAGCATATGAATGGCTGGGGTCTACCACACAGGTCCACTGCCATTGCAGGAATGAGTCCAGTTGTTATTTTGGATGTAGTGATCCATGCAGTCCTCTTGGTGTCCATAGAATGTGTATGTAAAGGATACAGCAGTCTCAGCCATACTTACCACTGACCCAGGGTCTCTAAAGGATACCACCATGGTTTGGAGGAGTGTGACGTTTTCCTATGGGAAGTTCACCAACATTACCCAGGAAGGGTGTGGGGACGTGATATCGATGTCCAGTGAGATAAAGTATGTTCTGCCCTTAGCAATGAGGGGTATATCGCAGGTGTGGCACATAGAGTCCCCATGTCGGTGATGATCATGTCCAATATGTTGTCCCCTCGTGTGGGTGTGGTGACCGGTTGTGCCATAGCATATGAGTGTAGAAATAGTAGCAACTGTTGGTTGAGGGTGTTGTGGCCTGAGTACTATCCGAAGTCAATGTGTGGGTATTTGACATCACCCAATATAATGGTGTTTGGGGAGACCTTCATATTGTCCAATGTTCCCAGGAAAGCTGACTGGGGTTGCTGAGTTGGGGAGTGTGGTCTGTAGCAGGCAACAAACCAAAAGGCCAATTTGCACAATGTTAGGTGCATATGTATGGTCTGTGATGCTTAGTGCAGTGCTACCAACCCGGAGGTATGTGTATCTGTGATGTATATGGATACACCCCCTAATTGTGTTGGACATTCTGAGTTATGTGGTCAGAAAGCATGGTGCGAAATACAACCTGGTAGTGCTGGTGTGCATGTTTGAGCCTGAACCATGTGTCTGTTAGTGCACAGATATTGCTATCCTCCATACTGAGGAGATCCCTGAGTGGGCACAATTTGAGGGTAATACATCTGGTGTTGAGCAGCATTATCCTCAGTGTCGTGTACTCTGTAATGTCTATGGAGGTGGTTCTGTCCTTTGAGCCCCGCTTAAATAAGGCACTATGGTAGCAGCAAGTACCCAAGCCAGTATTCAAAGGTCCAAGGGTGACAGGTGCAAGCTGTCCATAGGGAAGCTACGTGGCATGTTGAGCATGTCACCCCAGGGTGACAGACACTGTATCCCCTTTGAATAACACCAATATGTTAGCCAACTGTTAAATGTGATCAGTGTGTTGGTATACTGTGACATCATACTTGGTGAGTGTAAGATGCTAGACAAGGTCAGGGTAATACTGGGCTGGGCTACATGATCACAGAGTTCCTCTATGTTTCATGTCATGTGGTCCAGGGAGGAACATCTGAGGTTGTACGCACCAGCTTGGACAATGATGGAGCCAGTCCTGGACTTGCTTTGGAGTGACCTGAGTGCATGTGTTATGTGGTGGATCCAGGCACCTGAGAGACAGCTTAAAGTGACTATTCCCTTGTTTGGCCTGATGAGTGGGACAACAATGTGTTTGTCATTAAGTGTCACCTATAACAAGTGTATAACGTGTGTTGTTTAGCCCAAAGGGCAGTGACTGTGTGGCACACTGACATTGTGAACTGTGTGACATGTGAGCATTGTAGTGGGGTAGCAGTTGTATGTGTGTCTGCTGTGGATGTCTCTGCTGCTTAGGCAGAGTGTATGTAGAGCCTCCAAATATGTGTATGTGTGATAATGTGGTTTGTGTGCTGTCACTATCGGTGTATGTGAGACTGATATGTGGTGTGTGTGGTCACCCTCACCACCTGATAGACTATGCCAGTCATGGGTCGAGAGAGCTCAGCATCCTGTATGTCAATATTGTTACATCTCACACATATATGTGAGTGTGATGTGAGGAGGAGAGGGTCGTCTGTGTACATGAGGCAGATGTGACATTGTGTCATAACCACAATATTCACTAGCTGGACTGGAGAGTACACATTAAACCGACCCCTGGACATGCCAGTGTGTTATGATGACATACTCTGTAGCCTGAGCACAAAGGATCAGTATGGTGTTAAGTGTGTAAAAGAGTATAACTGGGATTAGTGCTCAGGTTTGTTGGTGTTATGTAAAGAGTAGCTGAGAAGGAGTCCAGACTGAGAATCATGACATGTCCTTCAGCTATGTAATAAATAGTAATGTCCACGCATATATGTGCTGAGTCAGGGACAACTGTACCTTACTGACATTGCCAACATCCTATCAGACAGGCCCATGTATACATACCCACCTCACACAGACGATAGTCCCTGACATCATACCAGGAGATATCACGTGTAGAATGGCTGAACAGCTCCCCCCAAAGCCAAAAGCATGGCAGCAATTGGATTACATTGTTTCCCAATATGTGTCATGCATGCACTACAGAACAAACTGACCCTGCACCTGAACAGTCTCTTGAGCCTCACCCTCTCCACAGGACCTGGAACCGTTGAATGTGTTACAGCAACATAAGGCACTCCCCACATGTGTGGGTGCACAACACACCATGGGAAGTATAGTCCAGTAAGCCTATAAAGTCTGATCTGCAAGGCCGTGAAGTGCATCATGGCAGACGTGATAAACAGAACTATTGGAAACCGACAAACACACAACCCTACCAACTGTGGTATGTTCATGTGCAGGTCATGGTTCCCAAGCATGCTACACCATCTGCAAGGCAGCCACCCAGGACATACATCATGGAACAGAGCTACACATGTCCCACATAGACTTTGATTAGCTCTTCATCAACATCACAGACACATGTCATATCCACAAAATCAACAATCTGTGCATAGATATGTGTTGACATATGGAGGGATGTCAATGTGTCCACAGAGAGCTCACAAAAGGTGAGACTCACGAGGTCCTGTACAAGCTGTTGATACCTGCCAACCTACATGGATCATTCCTGGGATTGCAAAACAATGTGTACACACATTACCATGTCCAGTCTGATGATGTCCTCATCCTACAAATATTCCAGGAGAGCAGAAATCACTCAGTAAAGCATATAGCGTGCTGTGTTAATGCATATTTCTCTAGTATCATAACATAGTTAGTTAGGGGTTTGAGTCCTGCAGACGCCATGTGTGTGGTTTCCTTTGAGAGGAGTAGCCATTTTGGAGACTGGGAAAACACATTAAAAGAGGTACATCTCTCTTTGGAAAGTCCGATGATGCCAGCATCCTACAAATATTCAAGGAGAACATAAACCACCCAGTAATGCATATAGCATGCTGTGTTAATGCGTATCTCTTTAGTATCAAAACATAGTTAGGTATGGGTTTAAGTTCTACAAACGCCAAGTGTGTGTTTGGTTTCCTTTGAGATGAGTAGCCTTTTTGGAGACTGGGAAAACACATTAAAAGAGGTACATCTCTCTTTGGAAAGTCGGATGATGTCAGCATCCTACAAATATTCAAGGAGAATGCAAACCACCCAGTAATGCATACAGCACGCAGTGTTAATGCGTATTTCTCTAGTATCATAACATGGAGGGGTTTGAGTCCTGCAAACACCAGGTGTGTGTGTGTGCCACAGGTGGTCAATGCGGTGTGGGTTTTGCCTTTACTACGGTGTGACAGTTTCAAACAGTATGTGCATTGCATGCATCGGGTATCAGCGTGTCAAATAAATATGTGTACATGTGACCTCAATCAGTACATAGGTGTGAAGCCTGCATACGACATGAATACATTTGTAACCTTCGACAGATTGTGCCGCTGCTTCACAAATCATAGGTCACACATGTATGTCTGTGTCAAGCCTGGTCAATGTAGTGATCCGTGGCCAAGGACATCTCTGCCACACACACCCATGACAGGTACTATAGAGTACTGTGAGTGAGGGTAATTGCCGGGGTATATGTCAGACATGTTCATACACAACGACTGGCAATAATGGACAGTCATTATGGGTGTACACCAGCCCTGTGGATATGCATGCAGGCCCCTAATGTGTTATGTGAAACACCGAGGGACCCCGGCAATACCTATGGATATGTGGATACCAAGGGACAAATGACATAACACGTGTGTCTGTACACATTGGCACCCAACATACATGTAAAGGGCCACCACCTAAGTCGTACTGTCAGGATAGTATGTATAGTAAATGTGGATAAATATGCCATAGATGGCTTACTGCTATACAGCATGTATTGGACAACAGATAGCTGTCTGTATGATACCCTTGTGTAGGATATGCGTCCCATCCAGGGAATGCATTGTAGGCCAATGCATGCATTTCCAGATGTTGATGGACATATCCCTAGTGTATTTGCATGTACCTAAGAGGGCTATATGCCACACAGGTGTGGTCCCAGGAACGTGTGGCGGTCAATACCACTGGTTACTGTTATTGTATAGTACTGGGAGGATCCAACTGTTACTGAGTTCCCTACAACTGTGAGTCATTTGTCAGGACATCATCTAATGATTGGTTATAGTCATGCTGTTGAGATGGTGTATACTACCAGACTGCAGATCATTGACAGATATTAACAGTATCACCCACAGTATAGTGCCAACCCATGTCATACACACATGTGTACCCATGGTAGTACATATCTGTAGTAGAATGCATACTGGCCATCGAAAGATACCATGATATGTTAACAATGTGTAGAACAGGGTAAGTCACACATCCCACGTGTCCACTATGCACGTACATGCAGACAGTGCACACACACCATGTTCACAGATGTACAGCAGCTCATTTGTAATGCATACATCAGATACGTACTGTCCACTCACTAACACATGCTGGCAACACTGTACACTTCAGCCAAGTGGCACATGGGTGGACATTACATACTCAGGACTAACACTGGTGTAAACAATGCTATAATGACTATCACAGCTGTGATGCATAATGCCTCCTCAGGTATACCTACAAGGATATCATTACACTTTCCTGTTGTCAACTTGCTACTATTGCTACACTGCTATAATGTCACCCTGTGCATCAGAACCATGTTAGCCTATTCCTGCATCAATGTAACAGATGACAGGAGGTGGCACAGGTGTCATCATATGCACAGGGTGTGTTGTAGGTTTGCCAGAGCCTGACACTGACCCATCCAATTGGCATGCATGTGTGTGTGTGTGTGTGTGTGTGTGTGTGTGTGTGTGTGTGTGTGTGTGTGTGTGTGTGAGGGACAACAGTACTGCATGGGCCAATGTTGATGTAATGTATGTGTGAGCCTTAGTTGTATGGTAAATGTTTGTGTGTCTGCATGCACACAACTCCACCATGTGGCTGCCATATACGGGCAGTTGTGGGACAGCCACAGACTGTACCTGCTAGGCCGTACAGATCACTGTCTCTGGCCACGGACACAGTACCTGTGCCTAGCAGGGGTGCTACGGGCAGTATCAGGTACCAACCCTGACTGAGTGCTGTCATCAGAAGCAGAGGTATGATGACTGGACCCATGTCCCTGCTGGGACTGGCCAGTGCCATGTGCATGTGGTCTAGTAGGATGGTCAATGGACAGGCCAGCCCCAGCATTGCTAGGGCTGGTACTGCCACTACAGGAGTGGCTGTGATCCGTGGTCTGTCCGCGATGACTGCCAGCTGATGCTGTTGCTGGCATGCATCCGTGTCAGCTTCTCATCCATCCCGCACAGTCCTGGCTCATGGCTAACACATCGTGGAGGACATCTAATGTCTCCCTACAATGGCTATCAATGTCCTCAGTGTAATTTCGGATGGCACCAGCAAGGTCATGGATGCTGTCATTGATAGCAGTGTAATGGGACCTCTGCGCCCTCAGTCCCTGTCGGGTGTACCTTTCCATATGTGCCTGTGCCTGCATTACAGCCCGGAACATACTGGAGGTTGTAATACCCCTGGGGGCACATCTGCCAGGGGCAATATGACAAGTGGTGCTCCCCTGAGAACCCCTGGACATCCGCCTATGTGGTACCATTCCAGTAATCTGGCTATGGCTGCTGTGAGGGGATGCACATGCCATAGGTACCACACTCTCCTGGTCAATGCCAACTGTATGCTGTCCCTCAGCTAAGGCCATTGGTGATGAGGGATGTATTGGCAATATGAGTGTGCGCATAGATGGGGTTACCTGCTGTGTAGTGTCAATTGGTGGACCAACGACAGACCCTGTCAGACCTTCCTGTGCCACAATACATATCTCATCATCTCCAGTATCAGTGGCGGTGACATCAGGTTCCCTGCTGCATTCAGCCACCCCTAACTCAGCAACTGTGGAAGAAAGACAGGAAACACACTTTACAATCTGTACGTGATGTTAGCACACATGCACACATGCACACATGCACACATACACACATGCACACATGAACACATGCACACATGCACAGATGCACACTTGCAAACATGCACACATACACACATGCACACATGAATACATGCACACATGCACACATGCACACATGCACACATGAACACATGCACACATGCATACATGCACACATGCGCACATGCACACATGCACATAAATACACTGCTCACCACAGCACATACATACACACACACCAGCAATTCAACACATACACAACAGTGGGTGATGGTGGGTGACAGTATCACAAGGCAAACAGTCACCACACATGGGCCAGCATGTAGAATATGTGCTGCTCAAGACCATGCAGTGCAAGTGTAGACAGCCATCTCTAATGACATTATACATGGCTTTGATGCATTTGTGTAGTTGTTCAGTGATTGGGTACACCCTGGAACAGAGTGTGTACATGGATACAACATTGCTGTGCAAGTATTATCTGCTCTGCAATGTCATGTGCACCATCACTCAATGGTATACATACCATGGCTGCATGTGTTATCTGTGTGACACATAGATTGCCATGTCTGATGACAGTGTCTGTGTCCATAGCACATAATAGTGGGCACAGGTGTAGTGAATGCATGCAATGTACAGGCATGGGATGAGTGGTGCATGTAGACGTGAAGGAATCCCAATGCACAACATGGACATTCTACAGTGGTTATGGTGAGTGTGGGACATACTGCAGATATGTCAGTGCCAGCCACGGCATGGCATGCTACATGACTGCAACATTAAACACTACACATACCCAATGTGTGTCATTGTGACCTATACACCCAATAACATTCCAGGATATATATGTGACTGTTTGTACAGATGGCGACTGATGTGCAGAATGTGTATACTAGCATATGTAAGCACACACACAACATGCTATGCATGGTTTGTATAGGTGCATATGTTTGCACACACAGAACAATGAGGTGCACAGCAAAGACTGCTATGTGTAGTACTTTGGTCACTGTAACCAGATGGGGTGTAGTACCATGCGCCATCATCATCATCATGCATCTTGTGGTCACTCACAGCTACTACTGTGTGACAGACCACCGCCTAGCATGCTGTACTGGAAATACAGTGCTGTGGATACGTTCACTATTACACAGCCACTTTGTACATGGGTGTATGAGGTGCCCAGTAGGGAGCATTGCCTCACATGACTGTGTTATGTGTTGAAGAGTGTTGCACAGCCCCATGATAGGCCTCTACCCCCGAAGTACATCATGTGTGTGTGGATGACATGTGGGATACTGAAGTGTGACCTTACAGCGGGTGTGTGGTTACGCCATATGTAGCATGACTTTGTCTACTGCATGTGATCAATGTGTTATGTTGTGTACAGGTGTTGCAACTATGCCTATCCAATGTGCAGTATGGGGTTGCCACAACTGTGTGTCATGCTCTGTGTATTGCATGTCATTGAGGCAGCTACTGACATTACTGAGCTGTGCAACATCTCACAGCAAACATGTGTGGCATGCATTATGCGTAGGTGTGTTACGTGTACATGGCCTACACCTCACCTATGACATGCATATTTCATTACCAACATTGCAGGTATAACACACTCACCAGCATGGATTGGCTGCCCTGCCATCAGACCACAGGGACCTATGAGAATATGAGAGGGTTCGTCAGTGGCCACAACTGTGGCATTGCTACAGTGGGTATGCTAAACTGCAGTACAACAGCAGTCAACAGTCACAGGTGTAGGTGTAGGGATATTATTCAAACTATCCACATTGCACAACACTAGGCAGCTGAACTGCTAAACACACAGTACACATCTCATGTACACATAATCTAACAATAAAGTTAAATGTAGTCTACAGATTGAGCATGTTACCTGCTTGCTCCAGGTGGAGGTGCTGGGTGGCTCCAACCTCCATTACAACACGTCAGTGGTTGTTGTAGCTATTGTCCAGGAGCCACCACACTTAGGAGCAGCTCCTCCACTCAGGTGAGGGGGGATGAATGGCCACCCCTCCAACTGTGGCAAGCTGCTGTCTTTGGATATAAGACGCATGCCGCCAGACTTGTCTAATTAAATCACTGCAGTGATGGCGTACCTGCTGATATGTCTGGTTATGCATGCCTATGTCATTTACCCGACTAACAAGTTCCTGCCACAGTGCAGTCTGCTCCTGCTGGTGCTGGCTGCTTCTGGAGAAGCGCATTGTGTACCACTGCAATAGGCTGCTGAGTATCACCTCTTCCTCATATGCTGTATACGCTGGGTTGCGGTGGTGGGCCATCTGGATGAAAAAGATATGAACAATATGTGTGAGAGTGTCCTGTGTCACACTTTACACCTTTACCCACAGATATCACTTTACTGCCATATATACCATCCTATTGTCTGTCAGAGGTTGCACATGTTCAATACCACTTATTCGTTCTCAGGCCACAACTAACTAACACTGTCTGGCAGACTCTATTTATCACACCACTATACAACAGTACCCGACACACTGTTTGTGACACATTGCACAACCTCAAGACAGGGGTGTATATCACACCAATGCACAAACAGAGATGTCATCCATTGCAATGGATGTATAGTACAGGTACAGTAGTACCACTCAACCACCCTAGTCATTGATGCCATAGCCTTGCCTAACAGATGTGTCCAGTTGTTACTATAGGTGGCATACTGCTGTAACAGACTATATATGTTGCTGGATACACACATTTACCCTGTAACACACATATGATTGCAGCCATTGTACAGGCATAATCACAAACACATCAGGCAAACATACAACTCACCACTGTATGCCAACACAGATGAGCATTACCTGTGTACCATACGGTACTGTGTGCCACTACTTACACACCCTTATGTCTGCATTCTGTCCTCTGTGGAGACTACAGGAAACACACATGACAGTGTTTCCAAGCAATGTGAGCACACACCATACTGTGCTGTTTAGGCCTACAATTTCAGGTAGTACTACAGTTCATATTGGTGATGGATTCACCAGCAGTACCACTCACTAAGCATACATGTATTGCTTTAGCCTACAATGAGACACCACATTCGTCAACGGAGAACTACGTCACATCATCTGCCATACTACTATGTCTGCCTAACAGTACATTACACATCAGTTGCTGTCCTCACAGCTAGGATAGGCACTACCATGTCAGATACAACATCACACTAAGCTATCACAGCTTTACAGACCTTGCACACAGTCAGCGTTACACTTATGCAACCTCACATAGCAACTATTGCATTAAGAACATGTGTGAGTGCATAGTGTCATAGGTAGGTAATATGCTATTGGCCCTAGGGCCTACGGCAGCCTCGCCATATGCTACCCTGGCCTTTGACACACATGTACTTTGATTTCACTTGCCCCTGCCAACCAGAACCACAGAGGTGTTTTCTGAGGTATATTACCAATCTCTCACACAATCATCAGGGGTATTTATAACAATTGCTAAGGAGGAGCCTTGTTTGCTATTGCTCTATTCTGGTGTATGGCATATCTCTGAAATGGGAACCTATCCCTCCAGCATGCGCCGTTTAGTGAGCTGACAAAGTTTAGGGCCCTAGAGCGTGCATCACAGAGGGATTGTGATAATTTGCCATGGTGGTTGTCACCCAGCTATGGGTGTGACATAGCTCTGTATGTCAGGCAGAGGTCACCTCTGTGTGGCCAGTATGTAATACAGTGTACTTGTAGTTTTGTGAGTCAGTCTGCATAGGGCATCTGTTTGCAGCCAGTATTACCCTCTGGGGGGTCTGTCTGTGGCCTGTTCACCTGGTATAGTTGTCATGTGAAGTACATACCACATAGGGCATTGTGATGAGTACAGTGGAACTCTACCCTATACGTCCATAGCTGACACACCTGTTGTCATGACACATACCACACAGACAGATTACAGGTGTAGTGTGGCACTGTCTTCCTCAAAGCAGAGGCTACTGTCCACCTGTGCCCCATGTTCCCTTATCACACCTTCACTGTTTGGTGCATCTCTACCTATGTGGTATTTAATGGGTACACTGTTTTGGGAAGGTGGAATGGCACTGCAGTATCAACACTTGTCTACAGTCCGTGCCTTGGTCACCACACACCTGTTGCAGTACATATGAACCCGTGTCTCTCTCTCTCTCACTCTATATGCATATCTATCTATATATCTATATATGTATGTATATATATATATATATATATATATATATATATATATATATATATATATATTATATACATGCATATCTATACACATACATGTACACATCCATTGCTGTACACATTGATGTACATATAGGCACATGTACAATCCACCTTTCATGGTGGGGATATCACTTATGCGACAGTTGTGGGATGTACAGGTATGTGATTAAATTGCAGTGTTGTGCAGAATGCATGTGGGTGTCCTCAGCCCTTGTAGCATTAGCAGGCCTCACTGGCTGTAACACAGCAGATCTGACAAATTTGTCCCACAGCATTTAACCAGCACATGACATATATTAACACTACCATAGCTGGCCTTAGGCATAGGCCAACTGGGTGGCCGCCTAGGGCACTGCTCTAGCAGGGGTGCTTTTCCACTATTTATGTGGTGTAGTAAGACAAGGATGGGGGCACAAGGAAGTGTGGTAGGGGGCGCCGTGGAGCCCTTTTGCCTAGGGCACCAGTTGACCTACGGCCAATCCTGCGCACTGCATGCTGTTTTCTAAGCCACACACTAGGACCTACATGGATATATGCACATATCAACCTTCACTGACAGATATCTGCCCACCCTTCACTAACAGTTGCAGTATGTCCCTTGCCCTATGCACATGTGCAGATACAGATAGATACATACTGCTGCCACACATGGATGATTTGCAGTGTGTAGAGTACTCTTCAGGAACATCTACAACATGCCGATACATACATGTGAGTTGCATACCTTACCTTAGTATTTCGCCTGTTCTGTGTGTTACGGTTTTGCAGTTTTTTTTTTTTTTTATTAGTGTTTTTTTTTTTTGCCCTCTATTCAACGTTCTGTCTCTGTTTTTCATTCTATTTTGTTCTATCTCTGTCTCTGTCTCAGTTGTGTCTGTGTCTGTGTTTGTGTCCATGTCCCTCTCTCTCTCTCTCTCTCTCTCTCTCTCACTCTCTATCTCACAGCACCTGCGATTATATAATTGCATGTGTGGACTGCAGGTACAGCCTGCTTTTCTAGGTATCTGCACTTGCGCATGTGACAGCCTCTACACCAATTGCTGCCCACCATTCAGTAATTGCATGCAGCCTGCTGTTTAGTGATTGCATTACTCACTTTGATTGCAGCCGACTGCTATAAAATGCTAGGTTAGGTAGGTGTAGCCCTTTCAGATTTCCAAGGTGGGGCACATGCTTGTTTGCTCTGGAAACCATTGTGTCAGTCTGAAGGTTGGTATATGTCTCTTATCTGATGCTAGGGTTGTAGTCAGTTATATGCATGTTGTACTCAAACCTGAATGTTGCTGCTTCCAGTACACACATCTCAGTGTAGACATGTACGCACCCCTCCAAATGCTAACACAGGATACATGGGAGTATGTACTTTTTTCTCACTTACACAATTAACTGCCATACAAATGTGGTTATTGCACTGTATTCCTGTGGCCAGTATTAATACTGGTCTGATACTGTGTGGTGTTTGTAAGGTGCTACTGTAACATTATTCCCTGCTAGGATGGCTGGTTCTCCTTTCACAGTCATGTCATGCAATTCCACAACCACTGCTGGTAAAGACCCACAGAAAAGGATTTGTGTTATACCATTCCTAATTTCCATTTACATTCCCTCATTGTAATGCATGATATATTTATTTCAGCACCAAGTTATTTGTATATCTGCTGTGGCTTAGTGGTAATTCATGCAGTCTATTGTGTCAATGGTCTGGGGTTCGAGACTCGCAGAGGTTTTTTCTTTTGCTGCTCAGCAGAACAAAGACCCTGCCATAGAGTGACTAAGTGCTTTTAAGTAGTTGTAAGCGGGTTTGCGCGGGTTTGCATGATGCTTAGCAACACTTAGCTAAGCGCACACATGCGCACACTTGCTTAAACCCGCTTACTACTGCTTAAAAGTGCTTACTCCCGCTAACCCCGCTAATTTCTTTTAAAGAAAAGAAAATGGAGAAATAGGAAAGTGGTGAAAAAGGGTGCACAAAGAGGAACACACAGTAGGTAACAAGCTTGGGATGTGCAGGATGGGTGTAGAGAAGGTCCATAGCTGCCCATTTCTTTAACAGCAACAGCTGTGCATATGCAATGAATTTGGAGTGAAATGTGAAACCTTCCACCCCTGGGAGAGGGGTGAGGACAACAAAGTATGTTGTACTGCCAATTCTAATTATCAGCTTACATGTTTGTCCGATGGACATGTGTGTTGATAATGGGCAGCTATGCATGGGGCATAATTTTTTTGTGGGTACAGATTGCACTTTTTTTTTTTTTTTCAGGTGAGAGTGGGAAGTGAAGTAGAGGAAGTAGGTATGTCTGGGGAGGTAGGTTGAGACGGTAAATAGACAAGACAGACAAGATGCATACAGGGGCGGTGTATGACACATGGGGTGGGTGAACACAATTGACGGGGTTGGATGTTTGGAAATCACAAGCACATGAGCCCACAGATGATAACAGTGGAACTGAGATCCCTACCCATGGGCAGTTACCATTGAACCTTCACAGTCCCGAGGGTGGCTGTGCTGGGGGCTGTGTAGGACGGGTAGGCTCACCCATGAGACACGCCACTCTCGCCTCTAGCTGGCATAGGGGATCAGCGACTGAACGCTGGATCTGCCTATGCACCACAGCCTGGACCCTTTGAAGGGTGACATGTGGCCCTTCTCCGCCCATGCTTGCACAGGGGGGATGAGCCCCATCCTCTGCAGCACTTCCACCCAAAGGTGGCACAGGACCAACAGAGGAAGGGAGCCTGGGCTGGGCACCAGACGTGCTGGTGCCAGGTGCACTTGTCGGCTGAGGAGGGACAGGTGGGTCCGCTGGGACCGGCCTTCCTATACATTCTCTGATTAGGTGTGTTTAATTACAACATAAACAAAACAGCATTCCAGATTAGTTGTAACAGCATGCAATAATATTCCCATTAACCTAACACATCAAGGGTACAACAGTTGAACAGCAAGCATAACACATGCATATATTGAACCACAGTGCTTATTCCAACAGCATGCAGGGATGTTTGGTAGCAACAGACCACCATGATTGTGGTGTTTAAACAGGGCACATGCATCAACGTGAATGCAAATATTTATAGAACAATGGGACATATGTCCCAACAAATATTTAAGATTACACATACCCATTGAGGTTTGGAATTGCATGGTTTATGCACATACAGTAGGGTGTATAAAAAAAACCTTGGTTAACATCTTATAATGACCTTTTAGTCTACACTACATTCCTAGTGACTGCAAGTGTATATCCCCTACCTGTATTATTACACTTGCCACCATACATTAGGTTGTGTAATGGGTTTGGCTAGTTCAATATATGCCTGACCTATATCTGACATACTAACTGTCCAGGATGCAGATGTTACTGCTACATATTTCTTGATTGCATTTATATTTCTTTATCTACATATCTGGGATGTTTTCACATGACATTTTCACTTCAATTTGTACAGAACCCTGCATTTCTTGACACACACTCACATTTCTGGGGAAAAAATAACTTGCTACATGTGTGCCAGGTTTACTTATTCATGCCAGCCAGTAACTGACTGTTGTGGACTGTATATATGTTTCACAGCTACTAGTACTTTCATCACCCACTTTATATGGGACTGCACACCTCTGGGTTGCCAGCACCTTTTCAAACAGTACTGTTTGTATAATGCAAGGGTACAACAACATTTCAGACTCTGTGACACAGACACACTCTGGGTTTTAGACCTTTATTAATGACATTACACACTGTTCCATAGGCTCACTCCTTTATTTGTTTTAACGGTGTATATGGCAGATATGTTCAAGACATATTATACCTTTATTAATAGGTTAGAACAATCTTTTTTCAGGCTCACTGACTTATTTTATATGACAGTGCCTGCAGGGATATTATTCCGGCAATATGTTACCTTTCTTAATGGGTTACTACACTCTTTTTCTGCCTCTCTGACGTTTTTATCTGACAGTACATGCAGAGGACTTATTCAGGCAATTTTATGGCTATATTATTGGACAACAACACTTTCTTTCATGCTCTCTCTCATATTTTATATAACAATACATGCAGAATAATCACTAACCTGCCTGGTGGCACAGCCTTAGCAGCCTATCAGCATAGGCTTGCTGATTCGTAGCACGGTCACCTGCAGCTGTAAAGTACATTAAGGGATATTGAGACATACCTATCCATTATACATACTCCATTATCAATTCTTACATACTGCATTCCATGGCTATATACTCAGTTGTGGGGCATCCCGCATCCCACGGACCTCCTGTATCCATTGGTTCAGATGGTCCTGCTTTCATCTCTTCAGGTCTGCATGGTGGTGACAGACCTGCTCACCAGTCAGAAGAACGCCTGTGGCACTGGTGAGGTCATGAGCTAACCGGTTCCAAGCCTCTGCCTTGTACTCCATCCCTTGGAACTGGCCCTGCAGGAGTCTTGACTCATGACGGTGGACAAGGAGCCAAACCATGTATTTGGACTCTTCGATGCCCCAACATTGCGCTCGGTAGCGTGTTCCCTGTCCGACACCAGACATTCTAACTGCAGATGTGAGCTACAATCAGTTATGGCATGTATTCCCACCTGTGGGGCTTAAATATGCCGCATTTTCCACACTTTTTTGTGCTTGGCCATTTTGTAAAATTCTCGGCTGACTGCAGACCTGCTTAGTAATGATTAAACTACCATTTGTAAGTATATGAATGTTAATAGTGGCTGTTTCCCCTATGTTGTCATGGCTTAGTGGTTATGTACTTTGCATCTGATGCACAGAGTCCTGGGTTCGAACCTTGTCATTCATTTTATTTTCATACTATCCGGACAGGCTAGGGGGTGTGGCTGCATTTAAGCAAGTTTGCTCTACGTTGCTCCTCGGTGCCCTATGGTCACCTGGTTGGCATGGCGCACAGGTTCACGCAAACACATTGTGCTGGGTAAAGTGCCATTGAACTATGGGCAACTCTGTTGCACTAGGTAAAGAGCTATTAAACTATGGGCAACTCTATTGTGCTGGGTGAAGCACTATTAAACTACGGGCAACTGTATTGCGCTGGGTGAAGCGCTGCTTAACTGCAGGCAATTTTATATCAGGATCCTTTAAAATATTTATTTTGTTCACTGATACATTTGCCATTTCACTGCTTTTTAGTAATGTTTAAACATATTTGTCAGGTATTATTTCATATACTGATTTAAAAAATAAATACGAAGGGGAGTGGTAGGACTCGAACCGTGAATGCCTCTTTTTTCTGCAAATGCACCACCATTACACTATTGCTATTTGGTGTGATTTGCATTAACATTCTTTCTTATGCTCTTCCATGTCAGAATTGCTAACTCTAGCTAAGCAATGGGCACACCCGCGCACACACATGCAAATACGGGCAGCTATTTTGGGGATTTAAAAAAAATAAATTTAATGTTTTGCGTTTTAGAACTGTGATAGGGGTTTACAATATCAGGGAGTGTGGTGTTGGGTGCAGGGACATTTGAGCGGACTCGCTCTTGTGTGTGTGCTTTGTTTAGTTTTAAAACACTTGCAGGGGCATGAACATTTAGACTGCTCGGCAGTCGGACACGCCCCCTGCTTTCTTACACAGTCCGTGTAAGACTTACGGTTGAGTCAGCATGCCCTCATGGATATTCATGGCACGCTGACATCATACCGTTCAACTGCAGGCTCCGAGTAAGATTTATTAAGTCTTACACGGAGGATTCGTGAATCCGGGAGATGGCTTTTAATGTGTGCAATCTGAAAAAGTTATTTTTAATAAAGAACTAAAGCATTTATTTTTACACTATTTTTGGCTCCATCCTTTGTGGAAAGGTTGTTTCAGTGTTTTTACTAGTTTACTTTATTTATTATTGGTGGTTTGAGTTAATTATATATCTTGGAAAGGGTTAGGTGAATCTAAACTACAATGCAATAGGTTAAATTTAAGCACCAGTAGAATAATTGCCTAGCTTAAAATAGTCTGCAAGGACAGTTAGCTTAGTATTAACCTCTGAATCTATATCTTCCCGTGGAGGATAGCACACATGGTGGAATATATCTAGTGATATAGCCTCAGGATCCCTTTGATATCCCTGTAGTAGCTGGTTACTTCAATGGTTTAGTGATCAGGATATCAACTCCTGTGGTTCCTTATGCTTGCGGGTATTTGCTGACCTACAGCAAAATATATGTACACAAAATATACAGTACATTGAATGTATATACATACCAAGACAGAAATGATCTTTTCCTGATATGAGAGTGATATATACAAAATCTGCATTCTTAGTATTTACCTGTGTTATTGAAGTACAGCTGGGCCTGCATTTGATGCCACTGGCTTTGCTGCTGTCATGCTTGGAACAATGACAGAGAGTTAAGCATGCTTTTTCACAGCTGTACTCAATTCTGATTGCAAATGAGGTTTCCCTTAGAACACTATTTATGACATCTCTCTTTTGGGGCAGCATAATTTATGAATTACGTCCTGTAATGGGAAGGTATGTAGATGATTCAGTTACATCAGTGCACTATTCAACTTTGGACACTGAGAATTGTTGTTTTGGTTGTAGTGCATTGATACTTATGAACTATATTATTTTTTCCCTCCCTTGTAGATGGCCACCAGTACATCCCTGTACCACCTATCCTTTGCCAGGTATGCATACTCCTTCTTAACTCCCCCGGACTTAATCCATCAGGGTTTGGGCTTATGAGGAAGTTGGGGAATCCCAGGACCATGCCGCATTTGCTGCCATTGAAGGTTATTCTGTTTGTCACCTACCCCCCATCCACCTTCTCCTGTTATTTCCAGTGCATATGAGGAAAAGCAGTGGAATGGGAATGTACTGGTATATCACTCACCTCCACAGAAGCATAGCAAGTGTCCACCTCTTTTCCCCTCCTTGGATCATGCCCCCATCACACCCCCAGTGTCCATCATGGATAAGTGGAACACCCCTGTGATCGCCTTCTCCCTAAAGATGGCCATACCCCATCACTCCCTGTTAGTGCCTCTGATGCCCAAACCAATGACTGAACCCAGGTCACATGGAAAAGAGACTCTTATGTGACTGTCACCCATGTTTGTGATCACAAAGGAGTGACATTTACTAACCTAATCAAAATACAAAGCTACAATTATAATAACTTGAAATTTATTTTACAGGATGCTTTACTCCTCCTGCATCCTCCATCCCAGCTAATTACAACTGTTAAATCCAAGATTCATATATTTCTGTAAATGGAGAAAGGTCAGAGATTTCACAGTCTTTATCTCTGTCACAGGAATTCCACATTAACAATCGTCCAAAATATGTTCATTACAAATTTGGCAGTCATTAATGAATACTGCCCAATAATGCTAAATCAGGATAAGAAGAAATATCCAGGTAGCATGTGATAGTACTTTAGTAAAAATGTTAATGAGGTCTGTTAAAAATGTGTTGCCCTGTTGTACAGAATAATGTAAAACGTTTCTTGCATGTACCATTTATGAGAGGTATTATTAAAGTTGATTTGTCTTACATACAGATTAGTCTTACATACAGATAACACAAAGAACAGTGGTTTATTACTAGTCATAAACACTGACCAAATACATAGGTAAGCAATGCAAGTAATGTGGCATTTGGCTGCTGTTCTGAATGAATGGCATTTTATGTTTATGTTATTCATAACTATAGTGATTCATACATCATTTAAACAAACCAATACATATTCCACTGCAGGCTGCGTTTATTTGAACATATTAACATATATTTATAAAAATACTGGTAATTTAAAAGATATAAGTGCAATACAGAATCAAAGGCATAACTTACAGAGGTGTGGAAATACATTTAACCTGTTTCATTTTGATTAGAATTTCTTCTGCAGTCTGGAGATTTCATTTTGGTGGTAACCTCTGTGGTTATTAACTATGCTGTCCTGGTTAAAAGAATATTCTGTCTCTTTCTGAATAGAAAATTGATTTTCACAGAATTCTATGTTTAGCTTATTATTAATCTACTGATATTATTTACAGGTTGAAATACTGAGTTACAACATGTTTATAGCATTTGAATGCAGGCTTGTAGTTTACTTTTTTCTAAAACATGTATAGATTGTGTTTAGATGTGAATTTTATGAGTGTCACAGGTAAAGTCATCCATTCAAAACTGCTTTTTAAACCTGTTTCAGCATTTAATTACCTTCACTATCCAGGATTTCATCTAAAGCATGTTACTGCTAACATTCCCTATGGAAGGTTTGTATGAGTTCACAAAAACAAAAAAGAAAAGAAAAGAAAAAAACTATGATGTGATAGCTCAGATGCACTTAAAAGAAACTGAACCTCTAAGAAAAAAAGTTGACTCAAAAGGGAGATAGAGAAATAAAGTCAAGAAAGTGAGACAGAAAGTATAAAATATGGGCTCAGTCCCTTTTTAAAAAAAAAAAAAAAGGCAGATCATACCCAGGTCTACAAGGGATAGGGATGCATGGAAAGTATCTTATTTATTGTTCTATAGAACAATTTAATGGTTATAAATAAAGCAAAGAACATTTTGTGTAAAAGTACTGGCACAGTACTATAGCTGTGTGTTAAACTGATATTTTTATAAACCTGCTGGTAAAAATAATGACAGTTCCATTAATATCAAAAAGCTACTATTAAGCTGCAACCAAATCCAGAAAGAAATGTAAGCATATTAAGTGCTCTGTTTTAATTACATTAGAAAAATAAAAGTCAGGAAACACCTTCTGTAATTGACTGTGGTGTGTTCATTTACTACTGTATAAATCATGTAACTCATGTTGTACGATTCTTAATTACTGTTGGTACTGCTAAAGCAAAGCATATTTTTAGTGAAGGAAAATATATTGAAGTATATGAATTCAGAAAAAGAAAATCTAACATCACCATTCAGTATTGTTTGTTATACTTTATGATGAAAAAATAACTGCTTTTACATTTTACTTAATATCCAGTATATGACAGCAAAACTTCTTTGTCTTTTGGTTGCTTCCATTAGGAGTCGCCTCAACAGATCATTGGTCCACAGAACAACTGGCAGTGGAGTTTGTAGCGTGTTGAGTTGTCAGCCTGGTGCCCAACCTTCACAGACGGCACACACACACAGACACACCCAGAGGAAACCCGCGCGACCACAGGGAGAACATGCAGAATCCGCACAGAAGACACCCCAGTTGAGAATCAAACTGGAGAACAGTATATGACAGTAAAGCAATATTACAAATATTTGGAAGTACATTTCTTAAGGATTAATGGGATGTGGTGACACACATTTTATTTTTAACGTATTGTAAATGGGAAAGCCTGCTTCAGAAAATGTCACTTTTAAAAAGCAACCTGGTAGCCCTGACTGCCTAAGTAACTTGTTTAGAATCACACATTAGACAGATGGATGTGAAGAGAATCAAATTGTGTACGTTTTGTCCAGGAAGTGACTTCGTAACAGCTCAGAGCCTTAATCGTCCCTGCTAACTGCCAAAGACAAAAGATGCTCTGATATTAAGCATTTTTTGAACTGCAGATGTTATTATTTCAGAATTTTTTTTTCTGGTAGTCAATGAGGTTCTGATTTAATGATACTTTAGACAGATTACAGGCTGATTGTGCATATAATACTACTGAAATATGATAAGATGTTTTACTGACCTAAATATTGTAGCATGTACACATGAACAGTAGGTAGACAGGTTTGCAGCTGTTGATTAGGTTGTGAACACATTTCATAAAATAACTTATGATTAAAGAAGTAGCAACCGTAAACAAATGTGTTATATGTGATAGAGCAAGAGCTATTTCATTTGCATATTTATTTTAATTCAGTTGTATTAATTAATGATGTCTATGTTATAAAAACTCAAGAAAATAATTGGTTATGTCCTCATAAATTGATCTGCGGTGATCTTTGGTGCCACAGGTCTTTCATACATTCATTCTCATTAATAAACTGAATTTAATTTCAGTGCAGTCTCGTTATGACTAGTTATGACTGTACAAATGCTTTTAATTTAGCCAATTATATTTCTTTGAAATATGCCAGAATAATCTAGGAATGTATCACAAACTTTCAAGTTCATTCTGTTATGCGTAGCACTTCTTTTAACCTTTTTTCATATTCTCCAAATAATAACACGCAAAGCATGAAGTATTTGAAAGTTGATGATTAGTCTCAGACTATGTGGAATGTTAAGATTGATTTCAAAATTTTCTCTGTAGCTTTCCTCAGTGACACTTTTAAAGCATTCATTGTTTGTGGCCATTTTTACACAGTTAGGAGAAGCCAATAGTAAATCTGAGTATCACTGCTATATAGATATGCTATTATTTGTTCAGAGATCAACTTTTCAGTTCTCCTTTTACCTACCTAAGAAATGTTATAGGAGTAACATGGAAAGGAACTGCTCCATTTTAATTAAGCTATTTCAAGTTACTTTTCTTAATAATAGTCTGAAATAAACATATTTTAAAACCTACAGAGCTTCTGCTAGATTAACAATAGAAAGGTGATTCAAAAACGGTTTGTTAAATATGTGCAGCATGCTACAGTTTAACCCAGATGATTGAGATGGCCACAGATTGTTTGGAGACTTCATACATAAAGCAGAATATGCAACACAATGTATTGACTATCTAAATTCTAAATGGGACTTCTTTACTACTTAATAAAAATAGTTACATCTTTAAAGATGAAATAAAGTATCTTTTTCTACCTGATATGCCTAGCAGCTCTCACACACAAAAAGTGGAAATGATTGGCAAGATTAATGTACAATGTGAGAGCAGTGACAGATAAGTAATTATAACAACATGTACCTCATGCATCAGGGAAGCATTAACCACATTGGTGATAAAAGATATTACCTTTAAACCAGTACTCTGACCGAGTGGTCATAGATTTCACCTGGACAGTTAGCAGTGCAGTGTGTGTCAGATACCTGTACCTCACAAAGTTGCATACAGCCAAACAGGAAATCCATTGTGCAAAACCAAAAGCTTGCCTACTGGCAGGCATGCTGTCATCAGAGACATTCCAGTATCATATGGACAAAACTATTCCAATATCCCAATAGCACTGAAATGGATAGTATATGTCCTGCAATTACTTTATGTAATAGACTATATTCACATAACCATGAAGAAATACACAGATGACAATGAAGACAGATGTATCATCCAGAAGAGGAATCAATTAATAAAATGTCATTTTGTCTGTGAAGCTAATAGCAAGATCCTCTGTCTTCATAGGTTCATAGGATCATAGGAGGTTACTAAGCTAATGGCCCTAGTGCCTTTACAAGCCTAGCCATGTAATGACCTGAGTACCCTTATTGAACATATTTAGACAGTCATTGTTAGCAGAACAAGTCTGTGATCAGCACCAACTGCTTTTGTCTATAAGGGACATAGGCGCCACTTTGAAATTAATTTACAGTCACCCATCCAGTTGTCAAGGTTGCGCTTGAATAGGGTAATTGAGGAGCTCTGCTGCACATGGAGTGGGAGCTTATTCCAGAGGTGTGGTAATTGTTGGGAGATATATCTGTCTCTCCAGCATGTTTTGTTAATGTCACAGGCTAGGCTGAGATCCCTGGAGTGAGTTTTTATTTTCCCATTTGATTTGCAGATGTGCAGCAATTCCAATAGGGCATGGTCTAAGACTGCTCTATAGGCCAGGCACAGGTCACCTGTCAGCAGCCTGCATGATACAGAGTACAATGACAGAGCTTTCAGTTTTCCACATATGTCATGTTTTGGAGGCCCTGGATACTCTTGGTAAGAAACCTGTGCAGTCTCTCCAGTTGATGCAGGTGTCTGCTGAGGTAAATTAAGAAGGGAGCCTTGTACTCAATTAGTGGTCTGATAAGGGTCGAGTACAGTGGAGCTATAACCTCCCTCCTCTTGGATACAATGCCCTACTTATGAGATGTGCAATGTAGAATGCTTTTCTTACCACTACAGGCACATGTGATTGAAGTTTAGATTGCTATCAACCTGTGTTCCTAAGTCTTGCACCACTGAGTTTGAGCTTAGGGGAATGCTGTCTATATCATAATTAGCAGGGGCTGCATCTTTGCCAAAGGGGATAATGAGGCATTTTTATTTGTGTTAAGCTTTAGTTTATGAGTTTGGCAACAATCATTTGTCTGCATCAGCCATTTCTGTAATATATTAACATCATTGGGGGAGTCTATGATTGTGCCCAGTTTACAGTCATCTACAAACTTAGTAAGTCACAGGCCATCTACCTTCACCTGGACTTCAGTGAAATAGATTCCAAAAGTAGATGGCCCAGCACAGATCGTTGGGTACCCCAATAGTAATTGGTTTACTGGTGGACGTGGACTCCCTAGATTTGACAGTGCATTCTGTCGGTGACCCAGTTGACTACCCATCTAGTAATGTATGAGTTAATCCCCAGCTGGGAGAATTTCTCTATGATACTTGAATGGGGGATTGTGCCAAAAGCCTTGGCTAAATCAAGATAGGTAGTATGTATTGTTTTGCCCTCATCCAGGGCTTTGGTAACATTCTCAAAGAAGTCCACCAGGTTTAATAAGCAAGATCTACCCTTAATGAAACCAGACTTTGTCGGGTCAAGTCTGTTTGAAGATTACCTATATCCTTGTGGATAAGGTCCATGATGATTCCTTCCACGGCCTTACAGATTATGATGGTTAGGCTTATGGGTTGATAGTTCCCAGGGTCAGTTGATGGACCCCCTTTGTGCAAGGGGATTATGTTGCTGTTCTCTACTCTGCTAGGACAAAGCCAGTTCTCATGCTATGGTTAAAGAGAGTGCTGAGTCATTATGCTAGGTGTTTTTTTAGATTATTTAGTAAGCAGCCTAGAATGTTATCTGTTCCCATAGATGCTGTGTTTTTGGCCTTGGAGAGTGCTTGTATGACCTGTTCTTTCCAGCTACTCAGTAGGGGACTGGTGTCAGGAAAGCTTTAGGGCATGTCACACGGGAATGGTGGGGGGGTGAAGTTATTGCCACATCTGTCAGCTAGCAGGATGGCAATTTCCTCATGTTCAGTGTGAGTGGTGCTATCCACTATAAGTTCAGCACACAGCTGGGCATGCCCTCTTAGGTTTCGGATGTAGCTAAAGAATGCCTTATGATTGTATTTAGCTAGGGATGCTAATTTAGACTTGCTGCTAGCCTTAGAGGACTTAAAAATATATATGATTTGCTTGTTCAAGCTGTGGAGGGTATTCTTCCTCTGTTGGGTTAGTTCCCTCCTGTTCTTAGGTATCAGTTTCTTTCTTTTGCTGTATAACTTACTTATACTTACAGTCCACCAGGGTGGGTTGTTTTTTTGGGAAGACCTGGTTTTGTTCCAGTTAGGTACAGTTGAGTCAATGCATTTGTTTAGGTGGTTATATTGGGAAATTGTCTATTCCTCTGCATAGGAGTCATTGTTGTCTATGTTGGTATGAGCTTTAAAGCTAATTATAGCATCTCTTTGTAGGCAATAGCTTGCTTTGGAGAAAATATTCAACTTTTTTACTCCTGTGGGGGTGTCAGGTTTGATCTTTACTTCAAGCGAGGCAGATTTATGGTCTGACCTTACCATGGAGGAAAACACATAAGAGGTAGTGCAATGACCCTCCATGTTGGTGAGCAATAGGTCTGGGACATTTGAGCCCCTTGTGGAGGTGTGGGACAGCTGTTCCAGGGCATTTGAATTAAGAAGTCCAGGACCCTTGTAGTGATCATGTTTGTGCTTGTTTATGTCACCCAATCAATGGAAGGATAGTTGAACTCACCTATGACAAAGGTGTTTGTCTGTATACTGAGCAACGCTAGTAAGTCCAGGTAGGCAGTTTGCTTCTCCAGGTTTGTGGTGGGAGACCCATAGATAGAGGTGATATGGAAGGGTATTTTCCTATAGTAAATTGGACCTGGAGTAGCTCAAGAGAGAGTAGTACTGTTTCACTAGTCTTGAGGTATATTTGGATTTAATGAAGATGGATACACCTCCACCTTTGGTTCTTTCACACTCGTTTTGAGGTCTGAATGTATAAAAGGCACTGTAGCCTTATACTGCTGGGGTGCTCTCGGTGACCTTGAACTAATTCTCTGTGACTACACTAATGTCAGAATCTTCCAAGCTGAGGAGTGCTTCCACGGAGTGCAGTTTACTGTTTAAGCTCTTAGCATTAAGTAGTATGACCTTGAATTTGTCTTTAGTGGATTTCTTTACACCAAAAATGTTGTTATTTGGACATTGCCTAAAAAAAGGCACTATGGGGGAGACAGGTGAAAACCATCTCTGGCAAACCAGCATGGGCTGTTGACCATGTCTGCCTAGGCAGACAGTTACAGGATGTCCCTGTAGTCACACCAGAAGCTAAGCCAATTATTGAAATCAATCACTTTATCTCTGTATTGTGGCACCGTCCTTGGTAAAGGTAGAATGCTGCTTTGGGCTAGGAACATACCTGCCTGGGACACATAATCTGAGAGATTGGTCATGTCTGTTTTCATATAGTCCAGAGAGGTATGTCTCAAGTCATTCACAGCAACATGTACTATGACAGAGTCATATCAGTCTGGTGAGGGGGGCATCTGTGTGTCTCACTACTGAGTCATTTATAACCAGAACATTTGGTTTTGAGGTGTTTTGCCTTAGGAGCTTAATTGCTGAGATACTGGCATGTGTGCTGTTATGTGTGGTGGTGGATTCTGTTTGTGTATCAGTATGTGTACGTTGTTTGCACCTGGGAGGTCTACGGTCTTTTGTAAGTCCCATTGTGAGTACCTCTGCGTACGTGGGTTTACGTGTCTTGACCTACTCTTGTGTGAGAGGGAAGGTGTGTGTGCGTGTGTGTGTGTGTGTGTGTGTGTGTGTGTGTGTGTGTGTGTGTGTGTGTGTGTGTGTGTGTGTGTGTGTGTGTGTGTGTGTGTGTGTGTGTGTGCCGACAATCTGTTGTATGTCTTGTTTGTTGTTATATGAGAGGACTGATTCTTATTTCATGGTATAGTTACATCTCTCACATGCTGTGTTTGTTTGCTTTAGGAGCAAGTGGTTGTCAGTATATATGAGGCAATTGCTACATTGCCTCAGAATGCTCATGTCAGTCAGGTTAGCTGGAGAAATGGTGGGAAACTGTTCATCCATTATGACAGTTATATATTGTAGTGACTAGTGGAGATGGGCTAGATGGACCAGGATTTGCTTGTGAGACTAACAAGGGCAGCAATTCTGTGGAAGGCTAAGGGTGGAAGACTGTGTCAATGCCTCAGAATGTGCAGCTGACTTGCTTGCTAGCTACCAATGTGCAACTGTATTGCACACAGAGTGGCAGTAAAGCTAAGGGGGGTTCTCTAGTAGATATCAAGGAAAATTGTTGTTTTTAAGCATTAGTATCTATACACGGCAGTGCTAAACCCTGTTGCATAGTGTGCAGCTATGTGCAAATATGGAACTTTAATACAAGCAAAGAAGTTAAACAGTTTCATCACAAATTATCAAGTGGGAGAGCCCAAAACTGAGCATTATTCCAGCAATCCCCAACTCTGATGGG
This sequence comes from Protopterus annectens, assembly GCF_019279795.1. Taxonomy (NCBI): domain Eukaryota; kingdom Metazoa; phylum Chordata; order Ceratodontiformes; family Protopteridae; genus Protopterus; species Protopterus annectens. Next base: position 298,649,760 of record NC_056734.1, on the reverse strand, counting down.
TCCTGGGCTACACACTTCTGCCACAAGGGTGCAGGAATGCCTTCTTAATGTACGGTGGCTGTTTTTTGTGCTCAATTAATGTCAAACAACATAGAGTCAGCCGATCTTAATCTAGCCTATGCTCAGAAATACAGAAGTACTACGATTTCAAAGTGCAAAAAAAAACCCCTCACAGGAGCAACAACAGCCAAAGAATGAAATAGCAATTAAGCAAAACACAGTTCATAAAAGTGCAATGCAAACTTAAAACATATTTATTTTATTTATTTTTTGTTCATCACAGAAGATGCGTTGGATTTTGTTCAAAATCATTCCAGATCTCTGGCTAAGTTGTCAGAGTCAGAGCAGCTCATCTGAACTATGCCAGTCTGGTTGAGAAGCTGCCTATACTGTCACTACAGCTGCCAGTTCCAGTCCTACTTTTACTAGTGATGACCAGCCAGCAGCAGTAGCAGTAGTAAGGGACCCCATGCAGCAGGCACTTACGTATGTACATTGTGACTCTCCTGAAGTGGTGCATTTAATAAAACACATCATTTCAGTATTTGACATGAGTTCATAGCTTGCAATTCAATGGAAAATGTTCCACACTCTTTTTTTGTATTATATAGTGTCTACTAATCTGTAACTCTGACATATTTGAAATTACTTACTATTCTCTGTTAAGATACTGCACACCAGAATATTTAATTTTCTCATACACAATAAGCTTTGTTTTCAGAGAGATAAATTAGCATTTGTGCAGTGCTGTGAGTGAAATGGTACCAGTGTCAGTTTATATGCCGGGATACTCATGCCATCTTTTTCAGTTTTAAGGGAGTGTTTCTTGTAATAGTCTGTACTACTTATCATCTTGGTAATTGTCAGCTGTAGCACTGATCATTGATAAATCATTAATTGCATAAATCAATGTACTCTCAATATCATAATGTATGGCTTGCTATCCAGGTATTTACTTTAATTGTTAGAAATATCATTAAAGAAGTGAAATGCATGCAAACACAAAGTGTCTTAATACTGTGTTACATTTTGCACTCACAAGTTCTGCCTTTATTTATTTATTTACTTACTTATTTTTAATTAAAAACAAATTTCCTTTCAAGTTAAACAGTGATATCTTTGCGTAAAAGTCAAATTCTATGCGCCAGAAATGTCTAGCTTGAATTACAGTAGGTCAAGGTCAAATGTGCCATATACAACATCTGTTAGGTGAAGGTTTATGTGATCTTGTGGAGGGTTTGTTGTTTGAGCTGGATGGTGATATTGGAGAAGCATTTTTAGTTCAATGTGATGTGCCTCCATGTGTCTCAACAGTACTGGGTCTTCTGCCCCTTCAACATCTGATTGCTCTTTGAGGTTATGTCATCAACAGTGTAGAAGTGGAGGTGGACATGCTTGCTTAGTGTGACACCATATTACAGATCAATGAAATCATGGCATTAACTCTACTCCCTGACATTTCCATGTAGATTTGTAAGTACCTTGAAATCTTCACATATACCCTAGAGGGCTCTGACCATTTTTAGTTGATTCTCTATGGCTGTTTTCTGAGCCTGAAGAATATAATGGCACATTTGCTGTTAGGCAGCCAATGCTTTGAATGCACCCTGGAATAGTTGTGTCATATACCTGTACTTGGCACACCTTTGTAATGATGTACCCTGAATGTACCCTGGGGTGGCTGTGTCGGGTCTATATCAGAACATCGAAGTATTAAAACTTCGAATGTTCTGATAGCGAACACTATTCAGCAAATGCCAAGAATAGCAAAGCTGCAGAGCAGCGAATTCTTTCCTCTGGAAAGAATTTGGTTGGCCATTTCTGTGGCTTCGCTATTCATAGTGCTGTGGTGGAAAGTTACGCGTTGGGTTCAGGTAAGTGTGCGATTGCTTGTACGTTAGGGTTAGGGGCGGGTTAAGCGAGTTACGGTTAGGGTGCAGGTTAGGTGTGTGCACGATAGTGACAGACTTTAGGGTTAGGGGCGGTTTAAATGAGTTAGGGTTAGGACGCGGGTTAGGTGAGTGTGCGATAGTGACGGACTTTAGGGTTAGGGTTTGGGTTATGGGAAGTGGGTAGATAGTAGTGTATGTTTAGTTTAGTGTAGCGTTAGATGTAGGAATTTAAGTGTATGTGTGTGGTTGCTGTTTGTTTGATGTGCTTGTATTGTGTGTATGTGTTTCGGAGCAGCAGATTTTTTCCATGGGAAAAAATTCGCTGTTCTGAATGTTCGATATTTTCATGTTTAGATGTTTTGGGGCCGATGAAATAGCGTTCGCTATTTTCTTCTTTCGATAATGTGATATAAAGCGCTGTGTCATATACCTGTACCTGACACACCTTTGTAATGGTGTCACTGTGGAAATTGTTTCCTCTGAAATTGTGCCAGCATCCTGAAGGTGTTCCTGTGGGTTTGGTGATACTGGTGTAGAGGTATATGGGTTTTTTCCTTATACAACAAATAGTGTAACAGATAGAGATGGCTTGCACCTGTCACCCTTAGGCTTTTGAATACTGGCCAAGGCTCTTGCCACCCCCATAGTGCCTATTTTAGGCAAGGCTCAAAAGAAAACCCATGGCCGTAAATAGCACAAATAACAAAAAACTGAGGGTAATGATACTCAATACCAGAAGTCTAAACCTCAAAATGCACGTACTCAAGGCACTCCTCAGTGTGGAGAAAATCGATATATATGCAGTAACAAAAACCTGGTTTAAGCCTCCAGAGAGGACCCCAGCACTACCAGACTACATCTCATACCATACATTTCGGCCACAGAACCCGGACCAAAATACAAAAGGCGGGGGCATATCCATATTCATCAAGGATACCCACACCCCCAGGTTAGTGGCACAGCATGATGCTTCAGAGATCATCCATGTGCAACTAACAATGGGCAAAACTGCAATTCAAATTGTAGCTTGCTACACATCACCCACCATGTCCCAGGACCTCCATTCCGTATTTCTGGAAACACTGGGAAACATAAAGGTCCTACCAAACACCCTAGTATTGGGTGATTTCAATTACCTAAACAGTAACTGGGAGAACTACTCATGTACTAACTCCCTTGCCAAACATTTCCTAGAATTTATAAACTCAAATGCCTGGATCAACTGGTTAATACTCCCACCAGAGGTGACAACATATTGGACCTGTTCATCAACAAAACGGGTTCCACACTGGAGATCAACCCATCTCTGGTTAGATCTGACCATAAACAAATCACTCTGGATATCCACATTCTGCTCCCAACCTTGGACAAGGAAACCACTGTGAAAAACATTTCAAAAGCAAACTTTACATTACTTAAGACCAAGGTGGAAAGTTTCAAAGCCCCCATGCTAAAGGATAATGCTGTCCAAGCTGCAAAATCCTTTACTAATGCATTCTACAGGCACCTACAAGAATGCATGGATCATGCTATTCCAAGCAAAACCAAGACTCACTCCTCTAAGAAAAGGAAACCAGTCTGGTGGACCCCTGCCATAAACAAGCTATACAATAGAAGGAGGAAACTATTACAGAAAAGAGTAAAGAAGGGAAGACATCCCTTATCAGTATCAGCAAGAAACTACGATCCCTCATAAAATCATCCAAGGCGAGCTTCAAAATAAAAATTGCCAAGGATTCCAAAGATAACCACATGGCATTCTTTAGCTATGTCAAGAATCTAAATGGCAATGCTCAGATCTGCTTGGAGTTAGTGCAGAATGGCACAAAATACACTGAACTGACCGATATCGCCAGCATCCTGGCAGACAGGTTCAGTGCAAACCTCACCCCCCCTCTCACCCCCAAAAGGGCCCATAACCATACCAGAAGAATGTAGAGCCCCTGAAATCACAGACACTCAGGTTAAAACAGCCCTCTCCAAAGCCAAAAACACAGCATCAATGGGACTGGACAGTGTCCCAGGCTGCGTCCTGCACAAGCTCAAAGATGAACAAATCTCTCACCTAAAGACACTGTTATAACTCAGCCTCTCCACAGGCTATGTACCCACAGAGTAGTGCACAGCAATGGTTATTCTGCTCCACAAAGGTGGAGCCACAACAGACCTCAGCAACTATCGCCCTATAGGCCTGACTAGCTTGGTCTGCAAGGCTATGGAGTGCTTCATCATGGAACTCATTAACAGAGACAGTGGGAACCTCCAAACACTGGACCCTACCCAGTTTGGCTTTGTTAAGGGCAGATCATGCATCCTATACCTGGTAGACTTCTTTGAGACAGTTACCAAGGCTATAGATGAGGGAAAGGTGGTACACACAGCCTACCTAGAACTCACAAAGGCATTCAACACCATTCCCCATTCTGGTACTATAGACAAGCTCATCAGCCTGAACACAACCCCCCTATGTCAAAAGATGGGTTGCCAAATGGCTCATGGACAGAAGCAACATGGTGAGAGCTGCAAGAGCTAGGTCCGACTCTAAACCGGTTACAAGTGCCGTTCCCCAGGGATCAGTCCTAGGACCCCTCCTGTTCAATATATACTTCTCAGAGGTACAGGCAAGCACAGGAGGACTATGGCTGATCAAGTTCACAGATGACTGCAAACTAGGGGCTATAATTGACTCTACGGCTGACACATACATCCTCCAAAAGGGTCTTACTGAGACGGATACCTGATGTCAAAATCATGGCCTCAAGCTAAATGCCAAAAAGTGCATAGTCATCATCTTTGGAAAAAACAAAGTACCCACAAACTACCACATAGGTGGTAATCCCCTAAATATGGAAGATGTGATAAGGGATCTGGGGACCCAAGTGGATAGTAACCTCTCCTTTGATAATCACATTGCCAAAGTGGTTAGAAAATCCTTCTATGTGGCCCACCTAATCACAAATGGGTTTGCATCCAGATCAAAAGAGGTCATTGTGCCCCTCTACTCATCACTCACCAGACCCATCATAGAGTACAACGCTCCATTTGGGATGTACCTTACAAGACACCTGCAACAGCTGGAAAGACCACAGAAGTACCTCATCAAGAGGATCACTGGCCTCAAATAGATGCCCTATGCAGCTCGACTGAAGAAACTCCAGCTGTACTCGGTTGCACACTGCCTACTCAGAGGTGATCTCTGCCTGACATACAAGGCCATGTTCAATCCAGAATAGATGGACATGCTCCACCTAAAGAAAACCATATCCTCTTGAGCCACATGCTCTAGGGAGCTTAACCTCACCACAACAATAAACAGGACGTGCTGAAGGGATAGATTCCCGTCCCAGAGACTTCCCATGCTTTGTAACAAGAATCCAATCTACATTAGGCAGAGCTCCTCGTTAACACTCTTCAAGAGAAACTTTGACAAGTGGATGGAAAACAGAAAGTTTACCCCGGGGATCACTTTAGTGGCTCTGCTGGACAGAGGCACAGGGAACTAATCAAAGGGGGCATTGAAAACCAACACATTCCAGCTTGGCTTATAAATGCCTTTGGGCAGATAGCCTAGTACCTATCTATGAACATCATCCTGTACCTGACTTTGTGATACAGTGTCGCTTACTGCAGAGTTATTAACAGGCTGTGGAGTGTGAAATCATGCCATTAAACTTGGAGACTGTGTGTCACTATCCTCAGATTGTCTCATAAATATAACTGTTATCATCATCATCATCATCAACATCCATTCTGTGCTGATATCCTCTAAACTTATTGGTATAGTGGAAATTAATGTTTCTGCTGTTGACCTTTTCAGAAATGAATTGAATACATTACTATGCAGCTACTGGCATACACTACTTTACTCTGTGTAAGGAGTTATGGAGGACACTTACCATGCACATTCTGTTCATTGTCATTATGTGCAGAAGTGAAGGGTTTACCTGTTAAAGCAATTGTCATGTGTTTTGTGCAACCATCCCATTTCAGCAAACATTATCTATATAAATATGCTACTGTAATCCAACCAACTTTCCTGAGTAGATGTCTGTGGATGCTGCAGGCTTTATCAATAATCGATGTCCACAGCACCTCTGATTATGATTATGCCAGTGCTATCATCATCTATGTTATAGTCATCACCAAGAATGGAGAGGAGATACTCTTCATTTGGTATTAAAAGAATATGTCTTTGCAGTCCCTCAGCAGTACTGCTACAAACAATTACGTTTGCCTTGCTTTGTTTTGGTACATCCTACTATATTATTGGTCCTCTTCTTGCACTGGGTTAATGTGTGATTCCTTCCACCAACAGCATATCCATAACCACTTGGATCCAGGCCTTTGTCCTCTCAGTCTTTTTTGATGTAATGCTAAGGGCTACTATGAGGATACAGTTCCCCTCATGATTAAAATTGCTATTTCTCTACCTGGACCCCTGCTGTTGCATCATTAATGGACTTAAAACAACATGCCAAAGTTATACACTCATCAGCAAAACAACTCAGCAAAGAAAACATAGCTGCTTCCATCACAAAGAAATCAAAGATCTGAGTACAGAACACCCTTTTTCATATACTCACGGAAAGTGCCAATGCAGCAAGTTAAAGTTGTGTTGTAGTAATCTGTGCAGCATAGTCAACACATGTATACTACTATTGCAAGCATTCTGGTTACAGACTCGTATCTTTCCCCTAACACTTTTCTGTCATTTTTCATTCAGGAGTGACAAAAAAAATCCCACAGTAAAGTAGCATGAATTTTGATACAAAGCATTGTTGACAATGTAGTACACCTGAATGCACTCACTTTGAACTGTGTACTTTTATCTTTGTAGAGTAATCACAAAATGCAACCACAAAGAACTGCCCAAAATATCCTTCACATTGCCAATATGAATGCTTCCACATACATTTACAGTGCTGTTGATGGGAATTTCTATTCATAAATAATACACATTTCATTAGTATTTGGTTGAATCATCTTCATCTAACCATCATATCAAGAAAATATAAAATTTCCCTAGTAAACACTGTTATATAATATCAATATAGAATTAACTACTTCTTAATAAAGTATGTTTACTATTTCTTTCTTACTTGATTAAATCTGAATTTTCCTGAACAATTTGCTACCTACTATGAGTGATTGTAACTTAATATAATGATCTCAAACTTATTCACATAAATTTGGAGTCATTTGGACATGTAGGCATATTAGGCTTAGCTGTACTTATCTCTGAATCTCAGCAGTACATGATTGTGCAAGTCAACAAATTTGCATAACCAGGTTTTGGGTACTTCTTTACACTTTGGTGATAGCTGCAGAGACTTCAGAATTCCTCAGCTTTCTGTGTAAGTATGCGAACAACTCTAGGATTCAGTAATATCCCTATAACTAGAAAATGGAAAATAGACACAGCTGAGTCTGCATAATTATGAATAATAATCCTTGCCCAGCCAGCACATGCTGGCATACCTCATCACCTTACATAACTCAATAGTTAACATATTTTCTTACTGACACACATAATAAGATCTATTTATACTGAAAGAAGAAACAAATGATTTTTAGTGATACAATACTGCAAATAGCATGCTTAAAGAAATAACTAAAGTATGATATTCAGGTTTATTGTTCAAATAAAGATAACAATAGTAAAGCAAAGAAATAGAAACAGACCTAAGCAACTTAAAAATTAATGGTGATTTCATAACTGAATTTCATTCATCATACAACTGAAATGTGAATGTATTCCTTTAAAAAATGTGCCAAAACAGTTTGGTAAAACCAAAACTGCCAATAATGGCAGTTCCATATCTAATGCCCCTACAAGGTAGATGGGTTGGTCATGGTGTTGTCATACCCCAGATGGTTCATAGGCTCATAGGTTCATAGATGTGTACTAGGCTAATGGCCCTGGAGCCTTTACAAACCTAGCCCATATGATTACCCTGACATTGTGCTATCCGACCTTAGTTCCCAGTGCCTCTGTTGAGTAGAGCCACTGGAGTGATCCCCGGGGTGAATTTTCTATTTCTCATCCACTCATCAAGATTTCTCTTGAAGATGGCCAGTGAGGTGCTCTGTTCGACATGTATGGGAAGTCTATTCCATAGCAAGGGCAGTCTCTGGGTTATGAACCTGTCCTTCAAGCATGTTCTGTTGATTGTGGTAATGAGGTTGAGGTCACATGAGCATGTGGTGCAGAGGGATTGGGATTTCTTTAGATGTAGCATTTCTAACAGAGCTGGATCAAACATGGCTTTATATGTCAAGCAGAGATCACCTTTAAGTAGGTGATATGAGACAGAGAATAGCTGGAGTTTTTTGAGACTATCCATATAGGGCAAGTGTTTAAAGCCTAGGATCGTGAGCTACTTTTGCGGCCTCTCCAGTTGTTGCAGGTGTCTAGTGAGGTACATGCCAAATGGGGCATTGTACTCCATGATTGGCCTAATGAGAGAAGAGTAGAGGGAGACAATGACCTCTTTCTTCCTGGATGCAAAACCCTTAGTAATGAGGTGTGCCACATAGAAGGACTTTCTGACTACAGTGGCAATGTGGTGGTCAAAAGAGAGACTGCTGTCAACATGTGTTCCCAGATCTCTTATAACACCTTCTGTGTTCAGTAGACTACCCTCAATGTGGCAATTCATGGGAACTGGGTTTTTCCCCAAAGGGGATGACAACTCATTTTTTGGCATTGTGCTTAAGGTCATGGTTCTGACACTAGTCATTGGTCTCAGTGAGGCCTTTCTGTAGGATGTCAACATCACTTGGGGAGTTAATAATAGCTCCCAACTTGCAATCATCTGTGAACTTTGTCAGCCGGAGACCCTTTGTGTTGGCCTGGACTTCAGAGAAGCAGATACCAAACAGGAGAGGACCCAGGACCAAACCCTGTGGGACTCCATTCATGACTGGTCAGCAGTCTGATTTGGAGTCCGCTACTTTCACACTATGGGTTCTATCAGTGAGCCAGTTTGCAACCCACCTAGTGATATACGGGTTGATGCCTAGCTTAGGGAGTTTTTCTATGATTCCTGAATGGGGAATGGTATCAAATGCATTGGCCAGATCAAGGTAGGCTGTATGAACAACCTTGCCTTCATCCACAACTCTGGTGACTGACTCAAAGAAGTCAACCAAGTTGAGCAGGCATGATCTAACCTTCACAAAACCAAGCTGCGTGGGATCCAGAGTTTGGAGAATCCCCATATCCTTGTTTATTAGGTCTGTGATGATGCGTTCCATAGCTTTGCATATCAGACTCGTCAGGCTAATGTGGAAATAGTTCCCAGGGTATGTAGTTGCTCCTCCTTTGTGGAGAGGGATGACTGTAGCAGTGCACCATTCAGTAGGGCAAAGCCTGATGTGAGGCTGTGATTGAACAGGGCACACAGTTGAGGTGACAGTTCACTCTGTAGTTCATGTAGAACACAGCCAGAGATATTGTCAGGTCCCATGGAAGCTGTATTCTTGGCCTTGGACAGTGCTGCTTTAACCTGTGCAGCAGTAATACTGGGTGCCTAGCAATCTACTGGTATTGTGATTGGTCCTTTGTGGGGGAGAGAAGGGTAAAGTTGGCACTGAATATGTCAGCCAGTATATTGGCAATATCTGTTAGTTCAGTATAGGAGGTACCATTGTCCAGTAGCTGAGAGCAAATCTGGATATTGCCATTGAGATTCTTTACATAACTATAGAAGGCCTTCTGGTTGTCTTTACTATCTGCTGCAATTCTGTTTTCATAGCTAGTTTTAGATGATTTGGTTAGGGATCTCAACTTTTTGTTGAGGCTGATAAGGGAGTTTTTCCGGTGTTGGGACTTCACCTTATTCTGCATCAGTTTCCTCCTTCTGTTGTAGAGTTTGTTTATGGCAGGGGACCACCAGATTGGCTTCTTTTTTTTGGAGGCAAGTGGCTTGGTTCTATTGGGTATGGCGAGATCCAGGGAGGTACATGTTTGCACAGCGCATTGGTGTATGATTTGGTGGTCATGCAATTATTCTTCATTTGCGTGGGTGCCATGAAGTTAGCCACCTCTGTTTTTATGAGCCCAAAGTTAGCTTTGGAGAAGTTTTTCATGTTGGTTACCTTTGAGGGGGTGGGGGGTGGGAGGGATGTGGATTTCCAGAGTGATTAGTTTGTGGTCGGATCTAACCAGGGAGGAGTTAGCTACTGGTGTAGAGCAATGGTCACCCATGCTAGTAATGACCAGGTCAAATATGTTGCTACCTCTAGTGGGGGTAAGAACGAGCTGGTCCAGGGCATTTAAATTAATGAATTCCAGGAAATGGTGGGCAAGTGTATTGGTACATGAGCCGTTTTCCCAGTTAATGGAGGGGTAGTTGAAGTCGTCCAGTAAGAGAGTGTTAGTACGGACCCTAATATTCTCCAATGTGCTTAGGAATGTGGAGTGTGAGTCTTAGGACATTGTTGGGGTCCTATAGCAGGCTACGATCTGAATTGCTGTCTTACCCAATGTTAGCTGCACCTGAAGTATCTCTGATGCATTATGTTGGGCTACCAGTCTGGAGGTATGTGCATCCTTTATGAATATGGAAACACCGCTGTCTTTGGAGTTTTGGTCCAAGTTCTGGGGCCGAAAGATGTGGAATGAGTTATAGCCTGGTAGTGTAGGGGTGCTTTCTGCTACCTTGAACCAGGTCTCTGTTACAGCACAAATGTCGATGTTCTCCATTTTAAGGAGTGCTTCGAGCAAATGCATTTTCAAATTTAGACGTCTAGCATTGCGCAGCATGATCCTCAGATTGCATTTGTTTGTAGCTGTTATGGTGGTAATTTGGACTTTGAAACACCATCTAAAAAGGGCAATATAGGGGTGGAAAGAGCCTTGGCCAGTATCTGAAAGCCCATGGGTGACAGATGCAGGCCATCTCTGGCAAAAGCATTGAGGTCTGTTAATCATGTCATCCCAGGTAGACAGATACTGGATCCCCTTAGAATGACACCAGAAACTTAGCCAATTGTTGAAATTTATCATTTTCTGCTTGTATTGTGGTATCCTTCTGGGTGATGGTAGGATGCTGCTCAGGGCTAGGTTCATACCCGCCTGGGCTACATAATTTGAGAACTCCTCCATGTCTCTTTTCATGTAGTCCAAGGAGGTACGTCACAGGTCATTCACACCCGCATGTACAATGACAGAGTCATATTTACACCTGTTATTGAGGGACCTGAGTGCATGCATTATGTGGCAGATCCTGGCACCTGACAGGCAGCTAACTGTTACTTTCTCCTTATTCAACCTAGTGAGTGGGACATCAGTGTGCCTCAATATCAAGTCACCTATGACTAGTGTGTTGAGCCTGCTGTTCTGCCTTAGGGGCTTTGGTTGAGTGGCATACTGTTTAGGAGAGTTATGTGTCTCATGATTAGTGTTGTGTTGTGGTGGTCAAGTGCGTTTCTGCCTTGGAGGTGTCTTCTGTTTGGGTAGATTTTTATTGAGAGCCTCCACAAAGGTGGATGTGTGGTTTGTGTTTTTATGTGAAGGCAGTGCTGGTGTGTGTTCTGGAGGACTATGTGTTTCATGTGGTGTGGTGCAAGTGTTGACCTTCTCTTGACCAGCTATTCTGGTCTGGCTGGAGAGTTTGTGGCATCCAATTTGGATATATAAGTGCATCTCTCGCAAGTCTGAGTTTTGGGAGGAAAGAGGAGAGGGTTGTCGGTGTACATGAGGCAGTTGCTACATTGCATCAGGATCCCCAAGTTCACTAGGTTAATAGGAGAAAGCACAGGGAACTGACCTTTAGACATGCCTGGATGGGTGGGTATTAAGAATAAGTACTGGAGCTATTTTCTTTGTAGAACGTTTAGTGTTGGTAGCACTTTTGTGCGCTAAAATAATTGCTACAAGAAGTCTGGTAAAGTGCTAGACTGATAAGCTAGTAAAAGTGCAGGAAAGGAGAGAATTAGCAGGTCTAAGGGAAAAATTGAAGAGCAGACTTTGGCACTGCTCAGAAGCTACACACATTCCTGGATACAGCAAATCTGTATCTGGGCTAGACTAGTTACAAAAAAGGTGGTAAACAAGCCCAAATGTGGGCTTTTAAACCAGAAGTTGGAAGAAATGGAAAAAAAACTGCCAAAATGGCCAATAAACTTCACTTTCCTGGCCAGTAACTACTCTTCTTGGGTTAGATAGGCTACCTAGTGCTTACCACTCCCACTGATAAGATAGAAGGCTTCCCTCCAACACAGACAGGCTTGGGGAGTTCAGAAGGTTAAATACAGGTCTGGACACAGCAAATCTGTATCTGGACTAGACTAGTTACAGGAAAGGTGGGAAATAAGTGCAAATGTGGCCTTTTAAACCAAAAGTTGAAAAAGATGGAAAAAATGCCCAACGGCTAATAAATTACACGTTTTGGGCGAGAAACCCCTCCTCTTATGGTTGGTAGGTTACCGGGTGCTTACCACTCCCACCGATAAGCTAGAAGGTTTCCCTCCAACACAGAAAGACTTGGGGGGCTCAGAAGCTTACAAACAGTCCTGGATACAGCAAATCTGTATCTGGGTTAGACTAGTTACAGGAAAGGCAAGGAACAAGCTTAGATTTTTTTTTTACACTAGAACAGCACTAAAAACAATTCAAGTGCAGCGCAAGCTAGCACACTTGAGTGTGTGCAATATTAAAGCAAATAAAGTTTAAATAAATGCAATTTATTCAAACTGTATTCTGAACTGAATTAACGTTTTGTTTTATTTAACTCTGAACAGTTAAAAAGTGCCAAAGATATACTTATCAGATGAGAATGCACAGTCAGATAGAACACAAGGAGATTCTAGCAAAGTTTTTTTTTCTTTTTTTTTTTTGTAAAGTGGAAAGGGAGAAAGGTGAAACAGAAGATAATTCAAGGTTGAGGACCTAAGTGGGTTGGCCTTCTCAAATGTTCTCTCTGTATTCGGTAGAATGAGCTAATGGCACTAGACTGGGACAGAGCTGGGATAGAGCTGAACAGATGGGGCTGGTAGGAGTGTCTGAAATCAAAATATGATCTCACTATACTCGGTTGAGTGAGAAAAATGAGATAGACCCAGGAGGACTGTTCAAACACAGATTTACAGGAGGGGCAAGCAATTCTAAAGCCACCAAGATTAACACCAAAACACAAACAGGGAGCGAGGGTGGGAAACTAACTGCAGAGAGACATACAGACCACAATATTCAGTGAAACAAATAAATATAAAAATAAAATACAGTACTATCTTCAAAACTGTAAGTTTGTACTTAACTTCAGTTTCTAATACAGTTGATTGTAGCCAGCCAAACCACTGAGATATTGAGCAGACAATAAATTCCCAGCTATGTGGCTAACACTTAAAGCACAGAGAAACCCTCTAGGCTAAGAGTTAAATATCAGATAATAAAGAAATGAGAAAAGAAATAACCCCTCTAACTGCAGAGAGACAGACAGACAACAATATTCAGTGAAACAAATAAACAGAAAAATAAAATACAGTACTATCTCTAAACCTGCCAGTTTGTACTTAACTTCAGCTTCTAATACAGTTGATTGTAACCAGCCAAACCACTCAGATACTGAGCAGACAAAGGTTGGTGGAGCAGACAATGGTGTGGTTCAAAACCTGTGAACTAAAGTCATGCACTTACATTCTTCATTCTGATACTGGCACTTTAAAAGATGGCAGCAAAGGTGAAGGCAGAAAGCCAAGTGCTGAGCTAGTCTGACAAAGAGGCCAAAATATTGCATAGACTTCTTAGGGATTTGCATCTGGTTAATACATATCCATGTGTATGTGGTAAGACTTGAAAAAATGATAACTCTCAAGATCTGGGTACAGAGGACAGCTTGCTGAGTGGGTAGACCAGGTAATGATAATAAGACCTGATTTCTATAAATATTTTACATTTTTTAAATCTTATCAAAAATAGGTGTAAAACATATATAGAAATATTGTATAACTGCATGTAAAAGCAATAAGATATGTATGCTTGTAAGTGCAAATATGAATCTATGTTTATTCGAAAGGTATGAGTAGGCATAAACATATCTGTAAACAGAAATGCATTTGTACACATATATAGCATGTTTATGCACTGAAATGCTTTTATGCATAAATACAAATGTGTATGTAGGAGTAACAAAATATATGTAAGCCTATACATATATATATATATATATATATATATATATATATATATATATATATATATATATAGGTTCATAGGTTCATACTAGGCTATCTGCCCTAGGGCATTTATAAGCCTAGCCAGAATGTGTTTGGCTTTCGCCTCCCATTTTAAATTTATTTTGCTATGCCCTTTTTCGAGGTTAATATACTGTGCCTCTGTCTAACAGTGACACAGAAGTGATACCCGGGGTAAACCTATGATCTCCCATCCACTCATCAAGATTCCTCTTGAAGAGAGTCAATGAGGGACTCTGCCTAACCTGGACTGGGATTTTATTCCAGAGTGAAGGGAGCCTCTGGGTTATGAATGTGTCCCTCCAGCATGTCCTATTTATTTCAGTGCTGAGGTTCAAGTCTCTCGAGCGCGTAGCTTGATGGGATTTGGATTTTCTGAGGTGCAGCATGTCCATTAATTCCGGGTTGGACATGGCTTTATACGTTAGGCACAGATCGCCTCTAAACAGGCGGTATGCCACTGAGTAGAGCTGGAGTTTCTTTAACCGGGCAGCATATGGCATCTGTTTGAGCCCTTTGATCCTCTTGGTGAGGTACTTTTGGGGTCTTTCCAGTTGCTGCAGGTGTCTGGTAAGGTACATCCCAAAAGGGGCATTGTACTCAATTATGGGCCTGATGAGGGATGAGTAAAGAGGCACGATGACCTCCCCAGATCTAGATGTGAATCCCTTCATGATTAGGTGGGCTATATAAAATGTTTTTCTAACCACTTTGGCCACGTGGTTGCCAAATGAGAGATTGCTATCAACTTGGGTCCTCAGGTCCCTAATTACTTCTTCTGTACTTAATGGATTACCACCTATGTGGTAATTTGTGGGCACTTTGTTTTTGCCAAAGGAGATGACTATACACTTTTTGGCATTTAGCTTGAGGCCATGGCTCTGGCACCAGTTGTCTGTTTCTATGAGGCCCTTTTGGAGGATGCTTGTGTCGGCTGGAGAGTCGATTATGGCGCCCAGTTTGCAGTCATCTGCAAACTTGGTCAGCCACAGTCCTTCCGTGTTGGCTTGTACCTCCGAGAAATATATACCGAACAAGAGAGGTCCCAGGACTGAGCCTTGTGGGACACCACTTGTAACTGGTTTGGAGTCTGACATGGCTCCAGCAATTCTAACCATGTGGGTTCTGTCCATGAGCTAGTTTGCAATCCATCTGGTGCCTCAACGGATCCTGGAAACTATTGCCCCATAAGCCTGACTAGCTTGGTCTGCAAAGCTATGGAAAGGATCATCATGGACCTCATAAATAAAGATATTGGGGACCTACAGACACTGGATCCTACCCACTTCGGCTTTGTAAAGGGCAGAGGCACCACCTTTATGGAGGGGTTTATATTTAAGCTGGTGAGCCCGAGTGGGGTATTGTATCGAAGGCTTTTATGAGGTCCAGGTAGGCTGTGTGGACCACCTTCCCCTCGTCAATGGCCTTGATGACTGTTTCAAAGAAATCAACCAGGTTTAAGAGGCAGGATCTGGCACCACCTTTATGGAGAGGGACCACTGTTGCTGTACGCCACTCTTTGGGTCCATATCCTGTAGTAAGGCTGAGATTGAACAGTAGTTTTATGTTTGGGTTTAGCTCTTCTTGGAGTTCATGTAGGATGCAGCCCGGGACACTGTCTGGTCCCATTGATGCTGTGTTTTTTACTTTGGAGAGGGTGGCTCTTACCAGAGCATCTGAGATGTCAGGGGGGCAGCCCTCTGCTGGGATAGATATTTGCCCTTTTGGTGGGGGAGCAGAACTTTGCCCTGAACCAGTCAGCTAGGATGTTGGCAATGTCTGTGGGTTCGGTGTATTTTTTGTCATTTTGGACTAATTCTGAGCATATCTGGGAATTACCACCCAGGTTCCTAACATAACTAAAGAAAGCCTTGTGATTATCCTTAGTGTCCTGTGCAATTTTTCTCTCGAAGCTGGCCTTAGACAATTTTATGAGTGCCCGTAGTTTTTTGCTAATACTGATCAGTGATGCCTTCCCTTTTTGGGATTTTGCTCTATCATTTAGTAGCTTCCTCCTTCTATTGTATAGTTTGTTTATGGCTGGGGTCCACCAGACAGGACGTCTGCCTTTGGAGGATTGGGTCTTGGTTTTATTTGGGATCGCATGATCCATGCATTCCTGAAGGTGTTCATAGAATGCGTTTATAAAGGATTCTGCGGTCTGGGCCGTATTTTCCACAGGCCCAGGGGCTTTGAAGGATTCCACCTCGGTTTTGAGGAGTGTGAAATTTGCTTTAGAGAAGTTTTTCACTGTGGTTTTCTGGGCAGGGGATGGGGTCGGGATGTGAATATCCAGTGAGATTAGTTTATGGTCTGATCTTACCAGTGAGGGATACACTTCTTGTCTGGAGCATAGAGTCCCTGTGTTGGTGATGATCAGGTCCAGTATGTTTTCCCCTCTTGTGGGAGTGGTAACAAGTTGTTCCATAGCATTTGAGTTTATAAATTCTAGGAACCTTTGGGCTAGGGTGTTGGAGCTAGAGCAATGCTCCCAGTCTATGTTTGGGTAGTTGAAGTCGCCCACTATAATCGTGTTTGGAGAGACCTTCATATTTTCCAGTGTTCTCAGGAAGGCCGAGTGGGGTTCCTGGGTTTGGGAGGGTGGTCTGTAGCAGGCTATAAACTGGAAGGCAGTTTTACCCACTGTTAGTTGCACATGGATAGTCTCTGATGCTTTGTGCTTTGCCACCAACCTGGAGGTGTGGGTATATTTGATGAATATTGATACTCCCCCTCCTTTTGTGGTTCGGTCCAAGTTTTGGGGCCGAAAAGCATGGTATGAGGTATAACCTGGTAGTGCTGGGGTGTTCTCTGGAGCCCTGAACCAGGTCTCTGTTACTGCACAGATATTGATGTTCTCCATGCTAAGGAGAGTTTTGAGTATGTGCATCTTGAGGTTTAGACTTCTGGCATTGAGTAGCATTACTCTTAGTTTCTTATCCCTTGTGATACCTATGGAGGTGGGTTTGTCTTTTGACCTTGCCTAAAAAAGACACTATGGGGGTAGCAAGAGCCTTTGCCAATATCCGAAAGCCCAGGGGTGCCAGGTGCAAGCCGTCCCTAGCGAAGCATCGTGGCTTGTCGAGCATATCATCCCAAGCTGACAGGCATTGGATCCCCTTTGAATGACACCAGTACTTAAGCCAATTGTTGAAATTGATCATCTTGTCTTCATATTGTGGCATCATTCTTGATGAGGGTAAGATGCTACTCAAGGTCAGGGTCATACCGGCCTGGGCTACATGCTCAGAGAGCTCCTTTATGTCTCTTTTCATGTAGTCCAGGGAGGTACGTCTCAGGTCATTCACACCAGCATGGACAATGACTGAGTCATATTTGTACTTGCCTTGGAGTGACCTGAGTGCTTGTTTTATGTGGCGGATCCTAGCACTTGACAGGCAGCTCAACATGACCCTCTCCTTGTTCAGCCTGGTGAGCGGGATGTCAGTGTGCCTGACGATAGAATCACCTATTACAAGTGTATCAGATGTGTTGTTTAGTCTTAAGGGCTGTGACTGTTCGGCACACTGGCTTTGTGAGATATGTGTTGCATGTGTTTTGTTTGGGGTAGTGGTTGCTTGGGTGTCTGCTTTGGAGGACTCTGCTGCTTAGGCAGATCTTTATTTAGAGCCTCCGAGTATGTTTTTGTGTGATTATGTGTTTGGTTTGCTGTCGTGGTAGGTCTATGTGAGACTGGAATTGTAGTGAGTGTGGTTTCCTTCTCCTCCTGACTGGTTATGCCAGTACTGAGTTGAGAGAGCTTAGCCTCCAGTTTGGTTATATGGTTGCATCTCTCACATGTGTTGGAATTTGTTGGTAGGAGGAGAGGGTTGTCTGTGTACATGAGGCAGTTGTAACATTGCCTCAAGATTCCCAGATTCACCAGCTGGACCGGAGAGGAGATTGACAACTGACCTTTGGACATGCTAGAATAATATTGGGAATTCTTTAATAATTGAAAACAAGGGCCAGTGGGGAGTGAGGATGTAGTGCTTTTAATTTTTAGTGCTGACTTATATAATTGCTTTAGTGAGCAAATGCCAGGTAACTTAAGTGCAATGTGTTACAGATAACTTAAATGCAAAAACGACAAACAGTAACTTTCTTTCAAGTGAAACAAGGAAATAAGTACAGTAAGCAATGCAGATATCACTAGTGATCCACAGAAGCGCTGAGAAGCCGCGTATTAGGTGGAATTAGCATTCCAAGGAAATAACAAGCAAACAAACAACAAGCATATAAACAAAGCTAGATTCAGCAGGCCTGGATCTAGTCTATGCTACAGCAAACAAGGTGTACCAATTTCAGTAAGATACAGTTCAAATATTCAGGCACTATAAACCTTTAACCAGAAATTCCCAGCTCAGAAGGGCAGAGTCCAGCCTCTTCTCCCACAAGAGTGCAGACCACAAACCTTCTCAATGTAAAATAACTGGCCTGAAGTCCAAGTGCTTAAACCAGAACTAATACACTTTAAGAATAACAGACACTGGGCTCTCAATCAGCAGTTCCCAACTTAGAAGGATGAAAGCTACTTGTCCTGCCACCACAGTGCATGCCACAAACCTTCCTAATGTACAACAACTGGTCTGAAGCCCAAGTGCTTAATCCAAAAGACTTAGAATTATAGCTACACTTTAATCAAATTACTACCAAACAGTAATAAATACAATTGAATACTTTAGAGAATGCCTGGATTAGTGCTCAAGTTACACAAACAAAGCTAGATCCAGCAGGCCCGAATCCAGTCTATGTCACAGCAAACAAGGCGCACCAACTTCAGTAAGAAGCAGTTCAGATATGCATGCACTATAAGCCTTTAACCAGAAATTCCCAGCTCAGAAGGGCAGAGTCCAGCCTCTCCTCCCACAAGAGTGTAGACCACGAACCCTCTTAGTGTAAAATAATTGGCCTGAAAGCCCAAGTGCTTAAACCAGAATTAATACACTTTTAGAATAACAGATACTGAGCCCTCAATCAGCAGTTCCCAACGTAGAAGGATGTAAGCTACCTGTTCTGCCACTACAGTGCAGACCACAAACCCTCTCATTGCAAAACAACTGGTCTGAAGCCAAAGTGTTTAAACCAAAAGGCTTAGAATGAGTTACACCAAGCAGTAATAAATACAATTGAGTACTTTTAAGATGATGCAAAAGTGAAATAAAGTAGGTAGAAACACATGTACAGTAAAAGCAGATGACATTTTTTTTTTCTGAACAAGTGCTGAGATCAAAGAAACAGATTTGAGTGCTGAAACTAGAAAACTGGCTAGTTATAAGAAAAAAAAGCTAAGCTAGAAGGCTTCGGCTCAGAAGCCTACAAATAGTCTATACCACTTAACAGGAAAGGCAGGAAACAAGCTTACATTTTTTTTCTGTTTCCCAGATGCTCTCTTTGTACACAGTAGGAGTGCCTGAAATCAGAATATGATCTCACTGCATTCAGTTGAGTGAGCAAATGAGATGGGCCCAGAAGGAGTATCCAAACACAAATTTACAAGAGGGGCGGGCAGTTTCAAGGCCACTAAGATTAACACCAAAACAAAAACAGGGAGAGTGGGTGGGACTAACTGAAGAGCAGAGTCAAAACTTCCAGTTCAGTTAATATTCCTGCAACACAGTTAAAATCAATTTAAATACTGTATTTTTTGAAAAAAGAGTGCAGATAAAAATACTTAAATTCTCTTATACGTCCAGTTGAATACAGCAAGTTCTTAGCCGGCCAAAGCTGAGGTTTTTAAGCAGAAAATATTTCACACTGTGCCACTTAAATAGGCAAGGACAGGAAATCAAAGAATGTGGCTACCCCCACACCTGTAATTACTAGCAAATAAAAAAATAAAGCAAACACTGACTAACTTCCAGTTCAGTTAATATTCCTGCAACACAGTTAAAATCAATTTAAATACTGTATTTTTTTTGAAAAAGGTGCGATAAAGGTACTTAAATTTTCTTATACGTCCAGTTGAATACAGCAAGTTCTTAGCTGGCCAAAGCTGAGGTTTTTAAGCAGAAAATATTTCACACTGTACCAATTAAATAGGCAAGGACAGGAAATCAAAGAATGTGGCTACCCCACACCTGTAATTACTAGCTAATAACAAAATTCAGCAAACACTGACTAACTTCCAGTTCAGTTAATATTCCTGCAACACAGTTAAAATCAATTTAAATACTGTATTTTTTGAAAAAAAGTGCAGATAAAGGTACTTAAATTCTCTTATACGTCCAGTTGAATACAGCAAGTTCTTAGCCGGCCAAAGCTGAGGTTTTTAAGCAGAAAATATTTCACACTGTGCCAATTAAATAGGCAAGGACAGGAAATCAAAGAATGTGGCTACCCCCACACCTGTAATTACTAGCAAATAACAAAATTCAGCAAACACTGACTAACTTCTAGTTCAGTTAATATTCCTGCAACACAGTTAAAATCAATTTAAATACTGTATTTTTTGAAAAAAAAGTGCAGATAAAGGTACTTAAATTCTCTTATACGTCCAGTTGAATACAGCAAGTTCTTAGCTGGCCAAAGCTGAGGTTTTTAAGCAGAAAATATTTCACACTGTACCACTTAAATAGGCAAGGACAGGAAATCAAAGAATGTGGCTTCCCCACACCTGTAATTACTAGCAAATAACAAAATTCAGCAAACACTGACTAACTTCCAGTTCAGTTAATATTCCTGCAACACAGTTAAAATCAATTTAAATACTGTATTTTTTTGAAAAAAAAGTGCAGATGAAGGTACTTAAATTCTCTTATACGTCCAGTTGAATACAGCAAGTTCTTAGCCGGCCAAAGCTGAGGTTTTTAAGCAGAAAATATTTCACACTGTATCACTTAAATAGGCAAGGACAGGAAATCAAAGAATGTGGCTACCCCCACACCTGTAATTACTAGCAAATAACAAAATTCAGCAAACACTGACTAACTTCCAGTTCAGTTAATATTCCTGCAACACAGTTAAAATCAATTTAAATACTGTATTTTTTTGAAAAAAAAGGTGCGATAAAGGAACTTAAATTCTCTTATATGTCCAGTTGAATACAGCAAGTTCTTAGCTGGCCAAAGCTGAGGTTTTTAAGCAGAAAATATTTCACACTGTACCACTTAAATAGGCAAGGACAGGAAATCAAAGAATGTGGCTACCCCCACATCTGTAATTACTAGCAAATAACAAAATTCAGCAAACACTGACTAACTTCCAGTTCAGTTAATATTCCTGCAACACAGTTAAAATAAATTTAAATACTGTATTTTTTGAAAAAAAAAAGTGCAGATAAAGGTACTTAAATTCTCTTATACGTCCAGTTGAATACAGCAAGTTCTTAGCCGGCCAAAGCTGAGGTTTTTAATATATATATATATATATATATATATATATATATATATATATATATATATATATATATATATGCATCTCTCCCTGCAAAAAAACAGATGTACGTCTGCCTGAGTATACTTACAATAAATCTTTTATGTATAGGTGAGATATCTATATTTATACAAAAACAGAAACATAATATATTTCAAATATGGTATGTTTATGTACTGACAATATTTTGTGCATAAATGCAATCCATATAATGAGTAAAAAATATATTTAAATATAATTATATATCTCTTCTTCTGTTATAGACAGATGTATATCTGCATGAGTATACCTACAAATATTTTTTCAAGTATATGTATGTATATTTCGAATGCCATACAATTTCATATATTATAATTATTAGCTTAATTATGTAATTTGTAATCTGCAATTGTTAGCTCAAAGGTCATTTTAGAAATACAATATTTGGTTTGTGTTGGGTACAAACTATTTATAAATATGATATTTGTTTAAGACAGTCATTTCTTCAAAAATATTAGCTGTACTTACTAGATGGCTGACCACAGCCACCACACTTAAGTCCCAGCAGAGGTGGGGGTGGGGATTAAGGTAGCAAGTGGATGACAAGCTCAGAGGATACTGAGAAATGCTCTGTTTAATTAATCCAATATGCATTTCTTTTTAAACCTCTTAGACGGCTACTTTTATTAAGTAAAAAATGATCAGTGCACACATTGCCATGAAATATTTTTTGTACATCCATCTTTAAAAGTGAATATTTTTGGTCTGAGTTAATATCAGGGGTACAACAGGTAGCACATGCACCTTTTGTATTGAAGACAGTGGATTCTATTCCCATGCCAGGTTTATTGATTGCTGACACTGCAGTGCAGTATATGGGGGATGCTACACTTTCTACTGTGAAATCTTCAGGTTAGGCATTTACAGATGTCTCATCTACTTGACCTGGTGGTAGCTCATGTGGATGCAAACTATCCCAAGGCATTTATTAAAAAGCATAGGGGTCCTCTAATTAACACTATGTAAAAAATATTATTTACAAATTAGCCAGACATACATATTTTCAGGTCCATATCTACAGATTCATATATACCATAATCATTATTATTCTTCCATAACTGACCTCCACTCCTTCTTTCACAACTATAATTTAATTTTTCACAATATATGAGACAAAATCCATTTTCCATTAAACAAAGTTTCATTCAAACTTTCATTCTAAGTAACACATATCACATAAAATAAATTCTTAGCTATCCTCCTCATATATTCTTTTCTCTTGTTTTCATAATATACATACATAATCATATTCTTATGCATACTGTTTACTTCATTAATAGTCTCAAAAATGTTCCATCACACTTAACTTTTTCCAGTGTTCACCCACTCTTTTACCTTTCAAAAAACATGTACTGTTGTCTCTTCCTCCCAACAAAATGCACATTCTTTCAATGTTATCTTTTTATGGCATATTTCACTTTACTGGCATTTTTTTTATTACTAGTATCCACAGGAAATCCAAACATTGTACAATCTCTGTATACCAGTTTTTCCTTACATTAATGGCTTCTATCACTTCTTCTGGCATTTTGTCCCATGGATTTAGGTAATAATATTTTTCATTATATTATTGTACCACATCCTTTTATTCTTCTCTATATCATAGAGTTTCATTTCCATGTTAATATTGTTCTTAATAATTTTGTAATTTCATAATTTATGTAATGTTTATCTCTTTTTTCTTATTCTCATCCCCCCCAGTTTATTTCTACTGATATTTAAATATATTCACTATTAATTTCTCATTCTCTTCATTTACCCACTCTAATAATCCATACAAGTTTAAAGAAACAGAATGAACAACTGGATTTAGTAACCCAATCCCTCTTTATCCTCAGTCATATCCAACACATCTCTTTTCAGTGGGGTTAATCTTGAATGTCATATGAAAGATAGCACTACATACACAATTTATTTTTTTCATACTTTTCTGAAATCATACAAACATTTGACATATATGCTATTTTTCTCATTAAAACTTAATTCATCAGATAAATGTTTTTCTTGAATGCTTATCTGTAAGTCTTCCACATAAGACACATTTCTTTCATTTCTTTTATCAAGCCATCCCATTCCCTCATATCTATATCTTTTTCCAAAATGTTATCTCTAACAAAGATACTTCATTCATTGAAAAATACACCACTCTGATTTTCACAACATCACCCAAACCCTTACTATTATCTTTACTCAAGGTCATTCTCATTACTTTTATCTTTATTCAAGGACATTCCCGTTTCTTTTAGACATCCATTCAGACAAATCAACACTTTTCACATCCATATTTTATTTCTTAGCGACCACAACTATAACATCTGCATATGCCAAAACTACTTAAAACTCCACTTCCTTTTGCATCACATATCTACCATCAAGTTACTACACTCACTATTGCATTCATTGCTAATGCAAATATTCTACACATATGACATCATTGTCTTATACCACAATTTGTTCATATGTCTTTAACCTAACACATATTCACTAACTCTTTCCGTGTATTATTTTGATATGCTGGCATACATACTTTTCTAATTCTGTTACCTATTCCATACTTTTCCATAATCTCCCACAAAGAATTATGTCCTACTGTATTAAATATCTTATTAATATCACCTACCATAGGTTTCATATCTTCACATTTACTTAATATCATCTACAAATTCTCGAACCATCAATAATAATTCCTGGCATCCCTTTCCTTTTACACCATACATACATTTTTCCATAATGTCCTTCATCTTTACATCTATACTTGCTAATGCAAATATTCTACACATATGACATCATTGTCTTATACCACAATTTGTTCATATGTCTTTAACCTAACACATATTCACTAACTCTTTCCGTGTATTATTTTGATATGCTGGCATACATACTTTTCTAATTCTGTTACCTATTCCATACTTTTCCATAATCTCCCACAAAGAATTATGTCCTACTGTATTAAATATCTTATTAATATCACCTACCATAGGTTTCATATCTTCACATTTACTTAATATCATCTACAAATTCTCGAACCATCAATAATAATTCCTGGCATCCCTTTCCTTTTACACCATACATACATTTTTCCATAATGTCCTTCATCTTTACTTCCATTGTCCTCTGCATTATTCTCATAAAAATGTTATAATCCATATTATTTAATGAGATAGGTCTCTGTTTTTTTTATTTCATACTTTTCATTGTTCTTAAATATAAATTGTAATATTTCTCTTCATAAACAAATCATTCTTTCAACCATTCATTCAAAAGGTTTACAAAACACTTTATTTGCCAGTGCCTTAATTTCATGTACATTTCATACCCTATGACATCTGGGGTCTATATTAAATCAGCGAATGCTTAAAAAAGTGAATGCTGATTTATCGATCCCATGTAAGTGAAAGCTTACAATCCTGAACACTTAGAACAGCGATTTTTTTCCCCAGGGAATTCAATTTCTTTTTCATTTACAACACTCGCAGTGCAGTTACCTTCATCCTACTGAAGCATAACATTTTAATCCAAGTCATCTTTTATTACTTCATCCTCTTTTACGTTAACACCTCTTCCCCTACTTCCTCATTACTTGCAGACATTACAATACTTTCTTCATCATCCTGCTCAGCATTATGTTGCTTCTTCATTTTACAAGCAAACCAAAAATGTCCTTCCCTTTTACATATTCTATATTTCTTTTTACATTTATTCACCATATGATCTTTCCCCCACATTGACTATTTCTTATTTTTGTGCACACTTTTATCAGATGATTAAAATCCCGCCCCAAAAATGTCCCATATATGCAGTTGTTCCTCTCTTACTATCTACATATTGGTAAATTTACTTGGTAAATGCCTTATCACATCTTTTTCATATTTAAAAATAGCATCTACTTCCTACTGCCCATTCCAATTTTCCCTCTCATCTTTAACATCTGTAATATAAGAAAACAAATAATACATAAAGCATAGTAGAAAGCAGAGACTATAATGAAATTGTATAAACAGATTGCTAAACATACCCATCCTCAAATAGACGGGCTACTCAAAGTCTTGTAGCTGAATTGCCACTAAAGAAAAAATATAGTTTAGCACAGATGGATTAGGTAAAATGAAAGTATGACATTCTATGCCTTGTTGTTTTTCTGCTTAATAAGCACACCACAGCTTATAAATTAAGACTTTACTTTTCATTATGAGCTCTTCACACTGCATATAGTGAACACAGTTCCAACAAAGCAAACTCCATAACTGATAACTGTAGTTCTTTGCAAAATATTGTTGAGCTGGCTGTCTGCAAATTCCACATTCAACAACCCTTCCCTGGATAGGTTGCCTTAACAATTCCCATTCCACAGCATTATTCATTCCAATGCAGCTTTAGCAGATCTGTTATTGCAGTTGTCACACTTAATTTCAAACACTTATGGTATAAATGTCATTGCTATATGAAAATTTAGTTTTTATCTGGATTTCCTAACACGAGTATACTTCTGAGTATAAATGCTACCTATACCCAGTCAAGCAACCCTTCAGTCCAGGTTTGTCAGTTATGTTCACTAAAGCTTTGACACTCAAAATCACTTCTGTAAGCAACACCATTTCCCCTCCTGTCTTCCTATGGCATACATTCCTCATCTCATTTTCATTTTGCAGTTTAATCTCATTTTAGCTTGAATTCATTATTTAGGTTTTTTTCCCATTCTATAACACCACTGTAGTATCTTGAACCCCACAAGTCCATACATTTGGGAGTTTCACTTGAATAACATGCATTTCCACCACCACTCTTTCATTTTTTGCATAGAACCTATATATTACAAATCTTTTTAATCCACAGATAAGACAA